>NW_026914222.1:600000-900559 GCF_034315485.1 Pezoporus occidentalis | reverse complement strand
CGACGATTTTTAGATCGACGTGCAGCTGAACATCATGTCTTATCTCTCGCCCCAAGACTTGTGCAATTTGGGAAGCACGAGTTGTTACTGGAAGGCTGCTGTGCAAGATCCGTTGTTATGGAGGTATTTTCTCCTGAGGGATCTCCCTTTTTGGACATCTGTTGATTGGAAATCACTCCCAAATGTCGAGGTTTTTAATAAAGCCTTTTCAGAGGTCAGCGATAATGCACTGTATGATTACATGGCACTGTAAGTATCTTCATATCCTCTTGCACAACTTACTACAGCAGTAATAGTCAGCCCAGAGGCATGTTTCATATTTACAGCAGTAACACTCTGTGCTCTAGGCTACTGCTTAAATATTTGATGGGTCTGAAGTCCACTGTTTATTTTAAAAATAACGGTTGCCTGTTCGGCAGTTTGTTCAGCTCTTTTTGTTTGGAACAAAGAATGTAAAATGTTGGAACAGTCAAAGCTAAGATTACAAAAAAAATAAAACCCTCTGTAAACTGCATGTTTATTATGCCACAGAAATAACTGTCCTCTCAGAATCTGTGTGTACTGTTAGTCTTGATAATGATGTGTTCTTCACTCTCAGTACAATGACATGATTTCTTACTTTAATAAAAGTACTAAGGAGTCTTTACAGCAAGTGGAATGAATTTTATTTTTTTTTATCTTACCTTGAAGACCGGGGGGGGGGGGGGGGCAAAAAAAAAGAGGGTTTCTTTGGATGTGCACAGAATAACAAGTAGTGCTTTAGATCAATAGCTGTAAGACAGACTGTGGTTTCAGCTAGTATAGTTGAAAAGTGTAACAACACATAATGTGTTTGGATGACTGAGCAGATCTCTTAAATAGATTAGTTTTTGTGGTGGTCGTTTTTTTTTTTTGTTTGTTTTGTTTTTCTTAATTGTTTTGATTACAGGTTTTTTACGACCTGATTTCATGAAGCTGTTGCTTCAGGATAACTGCCCTGACCTCTGCAATCTCTGTGCTTTTCATCTGTATGTTTTTCAAGCAATTGCTAGGGGAAATCCCATGGGCTAGGCTGTTTGAAGGTAAAGGGGCCCAAGATAGTTGGTTGGAATTCAAGGATTGCTTTTTTCGAGCTCAAGATCAGAGCATCCCGACCCGTAGGAAGTCAAGGAAGAGGGCCAGGAGACCTGCGTGGCTAAATAGGGAATTGCTGGGTATGCTCAAGTGGAAGAGGAGAGTTTACAGGTCATGGAAGGAGGGGCTGGCCACTTGGGAGGAGTACAAGGCTGCTGCTAGAGGATGTAGGAAGACAGCTAGGATGACTAAGGCCTCCTTAGAATTAAACCTGGCGAGAAGGGTCAAGGACAGCAAAAAGAGCTTTTTCAAATACATGGCAGACAAAACTAACACCAGAGGCAATGTAGGCCCACTGATGAACGGGATGGGTGCCCTGGTGACAGAAGATGCAGAGATGGCAGAGTTACTGAATGCCTTCTTTGTCTCTGTCTACTCTGCTGCAGGCAGTCCTGAAGAGCCCTATACCCCTGAGACCTCAGATGAAGTCAGGTCAACGGAGCGGTTTGCCTTAGTCGATGAGGAATGGGTTAGAGACCAGTTGAGCAATCTGGACATCCATAAATCCATGGGTCCAGATGGGATGCACCCGCGGGTGCTGAGGGAACTGGCGGAAGTCATTGCTAGACCACTCTCCATCATCTTTACCAAGTCTTGGGAAACGGGAGAGGTGCCTGAGGACTGGAGGAAAGCAAATGTCACTCCAGTCTTCAAAAAGGGCAAGGAGGAGGACCTGGGTAACTATAGACTGGTTAGCCTCACCTCCATCCCTGGGAAAGTGATGGAACACCTTATCCTTGGTGCCATCTTAAGGCATATCAAGGATAAGAGGGTTATGAGGGGCAGTCAACATGGCTTCACCAAGGGGAAATCATGCTTGACCGATCTCTTAGCCTTTTATGAGGAAATAACACAGTGGATGGATGATGGTAGAGCGGTGGATGTGGTCTACCTTGACTTCAGCAAAGCATTTGACACAGTCTCCCACAGCATCCTCACAGCTAAATTGAGGAAGTGTGGTCGGGGTGATCAGGTAGTGAGGTGGACTGTGAACTGGCTGAAGGAGAGAAGCCAGAGAGTTGTAGTCTATGGGGCTGAGTCTAGTTGGAGGCCTGTAACTAGTGGAGTGCCTCAAGGGTCAGTACTGGGACCGGTATTATTTAATATATTCATCAACGATTTAGATGAGGGAATTGAGTGTACTATCAGCAAGTTTGCTGATGACACTAAGCTGGGAGGAGTGGCTGACACGCCAGAAGGCTGTGCTGCCATCCAGCGAGACCTGGACAGGCTGGAGAGTTGGGCAGGGAATAACTTGATGAAATATAACAAGGGAAAGTGTAGAGTCCTGCATCTGGGCAGGAACAACCCCAGGTTCCAGTATAGGTTGGGAAGCGACCTGTTAGAGAGCAGTGTAGGGGAGAGGGACCTGGGGGTCCTAGTGGACGACAGGATGACCATGAGCCAACACTGTGCCCTTGTGGCCAAGAAGGCCAATGGCATCCTGGGGTGTATTAGAAGGGGGGTGGTTAGTAGGTCGAGAGAGGTCCTCCTTCCCCTCTACTCTGCCCTGGTGAGACCGCATCTGGAATATTGTGTCCAGTTCTGGGGCCCTCAGTTCAAGAAGGACAGGGAGCTGTTGGAGAGAGTCCAGCGCAGGGCAACTAAGATGATTAAGGGCGTGGAGCATCTCCCTTATGAGGAAAGGCTGAGGGAGCTGGGTCTCTATAGTTTAGAGGAGACTGAGGGGTGACCTTATTAGTGTATATAAATATATAAAGGGGGAGTGTCACGAGGATGGAGCCAGGCTCTACTCAGTGGCAAACAATGATAGGACAAGGGGTAATGGGTACAAACTGGAACACAAGAGGTTCCACTTAAACTTGAGAAGAAACTTCTTCTCAGTGAGGGTGACAGAACACTGGAACAGGCTGCCCAGGGAGGTTGTGGAGTCTCCTTCCCTGGAGACATTCAAAACTCACCTGGACACGTTCCTGTGTAACCTTATTTAGGTGTTCCTGCTCCGGCAGGGGGATTGGACTAGATGATCTTTTGAGGTCCCTTCCAATCTGTAGCATACTGTGATACTGTGATATGTTACAGATGGGGGAGGAACATACCCAGAATTTGAAGTGCAAAATATCGTCTGATTTTGAACATTGGATTTAAATCTCTTTAGGCCTGAATACTGTTCAGCTGAATCACATATTGGGAACCACCTACTGCTGATTCCCATTGTGTCTGTGAGCACTTAATGGCTTTGCTGAGGTCAGCTGAAGCATCTCAGTTTGGGTGTAGGGGAACACATGTTTAAGGTTTCCTAGAACAAGTTTGTCCAGCAGCAGCCTACTGTGACCACAGAAGCAGAGACTGAAGCTACTTCACTAGGATGTCTGCATGACTGTTACCTCTTCCGTTTGATTACCGAAGCCTTTCCATGCCTTCCAGTTTCTGCATCAAATGAGCACATCATAAGCTTGCAGACAACACCTGTCTCACAACATGTGTTCTCTGTGCCTACAGGGGAAATGGTCATTTTTAGGTAGTGTCACCTAAATACGTTCAAAACCAGTCTAATTGAGGTTTGAAATGCACTCAGAAGTCTCATACTTTTTATATTGTATGTGACTCATCAGCTTGTTTGTTATTTCACCAATTGTGTTCAGTGAGGGTGGGGAATTTGTAACTTTATTTTATTTTATATTTTAAAGTAAATTAAAAGATCCATAGACAGACATACTAAGGTATGAGAAGTCAGTATTTGGACTTCAGAAGGACTAATGCCTTTCCTGCTTGAAACCATCAGTTTGGAACTTCCATCATTTTTTATGTGTGCTTGAGTTGTGACAAAGCATGAGAAGTGCGGGACCTGAATCAATTTATGTTGTTTGGTTAATATCTCTTTTGTATTTGTGTTTAATTTCTAGTTACGTCTATTTTACACAGATACAAAAAAAGCTGTCCCCAGAGCAGAAGAAGTTTGAAATCAAGCCGTTCCCGGTATGGGGCCATCACTTCCTTTTTGCAATCACTGGTCACTCAGGCAGAACCTCGCTTTGCTATGTTTGGGCCAGGTTTGGAAGAGCTAGACAACTCTTTAGTACAAAAGATGATGACATGCCCAGAAATTCTGCTGCTGGCTGGCCTACCTCAAAGGCAAATTCACGGTAATGCTGTTTTTGTTTTTGGCTTTTTTGTTATATAAATCTAGCAGAAAAAACTTTGGGGAGAAATGGAGAAAAAGGATGCTTTATTCTTCGCTTGAAACTCATAATAATAGTAGAAAATATAATGGTAGAAAAATAGTCTGTCTTTGTATTACTTTGGATAACTGCAGTAAGCATTTGAGAGAAAATTATAGCTTCAGTGAATTTATGATTAAATTTGGACAATGTCAGAGGATTCATTTTGTTTCTTATAGTTCTATTTTGATCCTGAATTCCATGTTATGCCTGTTTTTGTAATAGATAAATGCAGACAGAACTTTATTTATGCACTGCCTGCAGTAAGTGGCTAAAAACCACATTTCTGTTTTTATACAAGAAGTCAAGAATGATCCTTTATATGATTCAGTATTTTGGTGTCAAATGGTTTAAATTTAGTTTAGAAGAGTTACAGGAGGAGGGAAGGATTTTTTTTCAATGTTTAAAAAAAATAGGCTTGAACATCTGTAATTTTATTTCAGTCCAAACCAGAGTAAAAAATTTCTTAATTTTAACTAGTGTTTCTTTCAGCACAGGAGAATTTTAATAATTACACTATGTGTAGAAGGTGTGAAAATACTGTTTTAGTAGCGTTATCCTTTTTCTCTCTCATGTCCTCTTCAATACAGTTTGTAGTAAATAGACTAGAGCCTTTCATTTCCCTATTTCAGCTGAAGAATGCAAGTCTGGCTCCTCTCTGATTTAGGTTTCAAGGTTCATTACAAGTATCAGAAATATAGAAATTCCTTCTTGTGATGTTTTAATACCATTTAATAGATTTTAGTTAAATTATTATATCAGTTAGAGCATGTATAAAATTTAATTGTAAAATAGAAAATATGCTACCCTTAACAGCAACACCGTAGGCTTGGATGAACCCATTTTATACCATCACTGACATTTTCAGCCTACCACTTGGTTGAATTCAGCAACCAATTGGTTGTAACCTCATATAATCATTTTTCCCTGTAGGAATTGGATCGGGAATCAGTTTTCAGCTTAATAACAATCAAAAATTCAATATTCTGACATTGTATTCAACCACCAGGTAAGATACGGTCTTCACCAAAAAAAAGAGTAAGTACAATTTCTAGGTTAGTTTATACTTTTCCTCATATTTTCATAATGTGATTTTTATGTGTGCGTTCACATGCATGGCTGTCTCTTACAATCTGAAGCTTCAATGCATATTGTCACTTTTTCCAGCTGTTAAATTTTCATGTGTGCATAATAAATGTCCATGAAAACTTTTTCCAAACTTTACACGCAGTAAATTGCTTTGACAAATACATGACAGGTGCTTCTGTCCCACTTCATGCATTGATTGAGTCCCTTCTGCAGCACTGTATAAACTCATCTGCGGGGTAGTTTCATATGCATCTTTCAGATTGCTAACCATCTGCGTAGGCATGCTAGAAAAAAAAGTAAGGATGGGAGCAGGCGGGGAGAAAGAAAACTGTTTTGCTGGCTCAGGCTGTTTTCTTTCCCTCTCCTGTGCTGCCAGGACTCACAAAATGTGCTTTTTGCTTTCTCAAATAACCTGACTGCTGAAATAATGAAATATCTTTCAGTGTGGAAAGGAGGAGAGCAAAGGCAGAGCAAGTTGTTGCTGTGAATAAGATGTTCTACCAAGAGAACAGCATCATAGGGGACCAGCAAGCCGTGCACTACAGTGTAATAGCTCAAGTGAAAAAGGTGTGCGAAGTAGTGGATGGATTCATTTACGTTGCTAATGCAGAAGCTCATAAAAGTAAGTGTTTTCTCTTTATCTATTCATATTTTGCAAATGACTGGAGTGTCATAAGATGCAAAGAATGTGCAATATGTCAAAATCCATGTTCTGATTCTTTAAAAATATCTTCACTAATTAGCTTTACTAATGCTATTTCCTCATGGGTTATCCAGTAAAAGAGGTTCCCTATCTGAGATACTCTCCCTCATTTCCCTTTGAGGAGTTATGGCACTTTTTCTTGTGACAGATACTGATAAGGTTGTTATTTAAGCTACGGGAGTAAAATGACCTAGATTAAAAACAAAACAGACAAAACCAATAAAATAACAAAACCAAAAAAAAACCCCAAACCAAAAAACCCTAGGCATGGCTATTAGAAGCAGCCTGAAATGAATTGGTGTTGGCGTAATAGCCTTAATAGCCTCAAAATAGAACCTTCACCAGTAAAACTGCAGTAAAGACGCAATTGGTCCAAATCAGGGTAGTCCTATAAGAGGATAAGCCAAATACCTATTCTGATAATTGTCTTTATGTTCATAAACTTTAAATGGAGAGAAGGGGATTCCTCAGAAGAGAGTGAGAAAGAGTGAAGGAGAAAAGTATGGCCAGTGGGAAAGGGCTGCTGACTTTGCAGCGTTTATTAGTGGCTTATTGCAGTTTTGATCTCTTTGAGGTACTTGAAAAACACGCAGATGCTGAGGATGGGAATAGGCTGCCTGTAGAATCCGTGGAGATCTTTTGATAATATCCAAGTATTACATGATCCATCTGTGTGTTGACATGAATGTGGATGATCCACCCTTGGGACAAGGAAGGTCATGTCCCTTCCAGCCCTCTGTTTCCTCACCTGTGAAATTGTAAATTCTTGTAAAAAAGATAGTTCCTTGTGATTTGCATGTGTTTAATACTCTTGTATTTAAAAATTATTTCCTAGAGCATGATCGTCAAGAGGAATTGGCTTGTATTTTGGCAATGATTGATCCAGCCCTTGGGCCTCCGTACAGACCTCTACTGGTTTTGTCTTGTGTCTCTCACACTGATGTGAAAAGAATTCCGTGTGTTTACATGGCACATCAGTTGCAACTAAATCTGCTACATCGGCCCTGGATGGTACCTGCTTTTAAACCTTTTATTATTTTTTTTCCCATATCTCTGTGGCTGAAATTTAATTTAGGCTTGTTGTATTTCTGAGCTGTACCTGCCTAAGCAAGTGTGCAGCTTTCAAAACTAGTACATGAGGTCTCCACTGAAGTGAAGAATTTTGTTTCTCTGGTCCCCTAGGATGAAGCATTAGCCTGGCTGAACATAGGGGAGCTAAGTGGCTTGCCCACTTACACACGAGAAAGTTAAGATGGACCCAGAATGTGAGGAAGGACAAAATGCTGGTCATGAAGAGACTAAAAGGAAGCTTCAGTTAATTTAAATATGAATTTTCTGAGTCATGATCCAGGGTCTTGGACACATGGTAGATTTTTCTGCCATTTTCAGGGCACAGTTAATTGTCACTTGCTTGATGAGTTTTTGACAAATCAGTTTTTACCTAGCATGTGAGGCCCTGAACCTGTTCCTTTATGCTTGTCAAGCACAGTATATATCAATATGTCTCAGCCACACATAATTTCTTTTTTGTGGTGTTGTGTAGCCAAAGAGTAATACTTAGTAAACCCCCCCAAAATTCTGATTTAATTCCTTTGATTTCATAAGGAAAATGTTTACAGGCTTTTTTAAAAACATACCTCTTTATACTGCGTTACAAAATCTGAGAAGAATGTGCATTGAACTGTAAAGCTAGCAGCTTTTTTACTTTTAAGAGTTATGAGAAGAATTTTTAAGTAGATTCTCATTCATAAAGTAAGTATAATGTTCCAGAATAGCTGATTGAATGAATAGAATTCACCTTGACACAAAGAATGAAAGGATTGCCTAATGGGTCTTGCAATTAATTTTGTACAGTAGTATTTTCTTTTTGTACCTAGCTCTTAAGAAATCTCTTTTGTCTAAGGGACCATTAAACCAGTGATAAAAATTTTGACTTGGTATGAGTATTTCTCACTTTAAGGATAGATGGAGTGATGCTAAAATGTTAGATCTTGTTATATGTTATCTCTGTAGTCTGAGAGAGCTGGGGCTGTTTAACCTGAAGGAGAGAGGTCTGAGAGAGGATCTTACCAAGGGGTGCAAATGTCCTAAGGGTGGATATGGAGAGGACAGGAACAGGCTCTTTTCAGTGGGGCCCAGTGATAAGAAAAGGGTCAAAAGGCACAAACTGAAACATGGGAAGTTCCACCTGAACATGAGGAAGGACTTCACTGTGAGAGTGATCGCACTGGAATGGGCTACCCAGAGAGGTTGTGGGGTCTCCTCTGGAGACGCTCAGAACACCCCTGCATACAATCCTGTGCAGCCTGCTTTACATGAAGCTGCTTTAGCAAGAGGGTTGGACTAGATGTGGTCACTTCCAACCCCCACCATTTTGTAATTCTGTGATCTCCACTGCAGCTTTTTTTATTTTCACAGGTGCAGGACACTGTAGCTGCAACTTTAGCTGGATTGCTAAATGGAATTGAGTGGCTCCTGGAAGAGGCAAATTGTAAAAATGCACAGTAATGGAACTGTGCATTGTTTTACTGTATAGAGGTTTTGTGTCCTGACAGAGCACTATTGGAGATTTTAAAGACAAACCTGCATGTATTTCTCTGCACATACTTTAATAATTAATGTTCTTCCAACTGTAGTCCTGAATTAGAAGTACAAGTAGGATTACCTGGATTCCAGCAGCTGATGCAGAAGTTACTTGGGGGGCACTCTGGGTGTTCTGTTTTTTTCTTTCTTTCAAGATGGGGCATTTAAGATTCAATCTCAGTATATCTGATAATCTAATCTCTTCTGTAAGTATACCTAACACTATGGCACACATCGCTCATTTACTAAATACTTCTGGTGGAGATCTTGACAGTGACGGTTCCCAACCAAAGAAGATGCACTGTATGTTGTATGGTGATAGGTTAACAGAAAGACACTATCTCTTTCAAAAGAGTAAATTCCCATGTATTTTTTTCCAGAAACAATGCCAAGACAAGAAATAGCACCTACACAATAAGTGATTCCAGACCAAAATTCTTAGAAGTAAGCAAACAAGGTACCATATATGAGTTGTTTCTTGTTTGTGATCATATTTAATAGCCAACCACAAAATACTTCAACTGATCTTCTGTTTTCTGTGGCAGTGAAATTATTATTTTGAACCTTTGATGTAGTGTGAAAATGTTGAATAGAATTGTTAGTGCTTCAGGACATTTATTGAATACATAGGACCTATCAGTTATTTGAGTAGTTGTGGTTTGAAATTTTCTACATGGTTACAAGTATTTTTATAAAGAGGACAGCAACATTTTAGAGCTGGAATTGCGTTTTCTCTGTTAACGTCATTTGGGATAGTTCTAGTCTTTGCCTTGTAAAATATTTTTTGGATTTTTTGCCTATGCATTTGTTTGTTTTGTTCTGGTTTTCTAGGTGGTTTTTTGTTGTTTTTTTTTTTTTGTTTGTTTGTTGTTGTTTTCTCATCTCCAAGTCTTACAATCTTGTCTTGGGCCTAAATATATGACTGTATTCAGCTGTAACTGCCCTCAGTCTGGTTTATGTGATGCACAACACAGCTATGTCAGAAACATTCCCTTTAAGCATTTGAGAAATTTTTATATTTTTAAATAAAAAAAGACACAGGAACTGTGTATTTTATTTTATTTTATTTTTTAATTTTTATTTCCATCTTTGCACAACTCGCCTTTCTAGATAATTTTGTATGTTTTCTAACCAGGACATAAGGGAGTTTCAAGGGAAAATCCATGGGAAGTTATAATATGGTAATCCTGTGTTTTATCCTTGGTTGCTTTTGTTTTGCAGATTTTTTTTAGTAGGGTATGTGTGCTTTGCCCTTTAAAATAGAGAAGACACAAAAGCTTGTAAGTATCTGGGGGAAAATTCCATGCTTTCTGGCTGGCTGTATGTGATTTTCCTGCTAGTCATCATAATTCCGTAATGATCTGTCTGTAGGGTGTTGAAACCAGCAACCAGTTGCAATGTTAACTACAACAAATACATTTTTTTAATGCAAAATCTTTCTTATGCTTACTTCATAGGGAATAAATTAATTTTTAAAGAACAGTATTCCCAGTCTTTCTCAGTGTGTTAAGCCCCACATATCTTCACACATACATGTGCACACACACAATGTCTGCAATTATGCTGTCATAACAGATAACATTATAATTGTCATCATTAGTTGTTAATGAACAATACTATTGTATGTTTTCTGATTAACATACAGTAATTCACTGTAATTTTAAATGGTCAAGATAATGTAGGGATTTTCATTTTTCGTAATCTAAAGAACATCAGTTTTATTAGGTTAAAGATAGGTAACTTAGAGAATTAAGAATTGCAAGTTTTAAGGATGCAACCTAGGAAACAAACCCAGGAAATCCTAGGTGCAGAGCTGATACTCCTCCAGCTTCTTAGGAATTGCAGAGCTGATGGTGGAGTAGTTTGTGTGACTGAGTACTGCGGTGGATCAATGCAGACAAGGTAGATGAGTGTGTGTGCTGTGCAGATGAACAGCTTACATGCACAGAGGTATGCTATGGAAGAGGCAACCAGCCTGTTAAGAATTCATGTGTCAGATAGCTGCAGAGATGGATGCCCTGCAGATTTCACCTAGCACTACGTCTTAGATTTCACCTAAAAGCCTTCCTACTATTTAAATTCCCAAGTCTACTAGTTCAGAACTCTAAGTCAATTATGCTTGCCACTTAAATTTTTACGAATTCAAAATTAGTTTGATATGGAATTAGAACATCACTAAAATGTATTTTTAAACATGTGTATGTGTATATATGTATATATAATAGATTTGGTTTTGTATTTATCACAGTAAAGGCAACTGTGATGCATTTGTGTGAAATAAAACTGGGGGGGGGGGGGGAATCAGAATCTGGAGCCCAGAAATCTTGTGATGAAGGATTCTAATGGTATTATAAAGAAAATCACTTTCCTGCCCACAGGATGTTTATCTAAACAGCATTCACAAAATAAAAGCAAAACGTGAAAATGGCAATACCTGTGATTTCTAAAACTGAATTACTGAGGCTTCACTTGAGCAGCTTTCCCAAAAAGAAAGGGGCTGTGGGGGTGCTAATTTTCAAGCCTTTGAAACTGCGAATAACTGAAGTGCCTGCTGCCATCTCAAAGGCAGTACGTGAGGGTACCTACCCAGCTCACAGGTCAGAGGCAGCAGCACATTGACAGTGTTCCCAAAACTTGTGGGGTTTCTCGCCATTTCTTCTAATGGAGTAGACCTTCGGGTCTAAGTAGGGGTGGCAGTGGGGACTCCGTGCTCCCCTACAGCTTCAGAGGGGAGTTGTGTTTCATTGTGTCCCACTGGATGGCACTGCTGGTCCACATCAGCCTCTGATGCTTTTCAGACAGCATCCCCGCACCACCCTGTGCCAAAACTGCTTGAAGTAATCAATTTATCCCTTCTCAGATACGGCAGAAGCAGCTGCAGAAGAGCCTGTGAGAAAATCAGCATGCTTTTCAAGGGCTTATAAACAGGGGATGTGCTGCCTATTCCTTCGTGCTGGTGGGTATCAGTATCAGTTTGTATGGTAGGATGAGTAGAACAGAAAATAGCTGGAGTCACTGTCAGGGAGCTGTATGGAAATAATTGCTGGTGTCATTTCAAGGTGATCGATACTTTGTGATTTATTTGTCTTTTGTGTCATTTTAGCACTAGTGGTTCTGGATAAGTAATTTTCCTCATGTATGAGAGTAAAGAAATAATATTCCTCAGCCAGTTACAGAAGATGATATTATAGCTAGAACTTATGCTTAAATCTGCGGCCAGAGGATGTTTGCACACAGGCTGCTCTCAGTTCCCTTGAGAGGATGAAACTACAAATCAAGCATGCAGGCAGGTATGTAGCAGAGATGTTCAACAGGTGAGACGGAGCAAACAGCAAAATAAAGTGGGTCTGGCTAGAGGGGTATATTTAAGAACCAGTGGTAGACTATCCCCTTCCAGCATTATGTTTGCTACCTCTGTCCTTCTCAAGAGGGAAGTCACAGCTGATCGATTGGTCAGGCAGAAAGCCCTGTTTGTTTGTCCTGTGCAACTGCTTGCAGGTCCCAGTCTGAGCATTGCTGGCCAAGGTCCCTGGGCAGGTGCTTCGGCCTCTTGACCTTTTCTAGATTCTGTGTAGTTTATATCTCACATACTGCAGCCTTTAAACCAGGCATCCTGCTCCAGATTGAGACCCACAAGGCCTGGGCAGAGGGGAATGAGCACTTGTCTTCAGTGTAGCCCAGTATGTGGTTAGCCTTTATCACTGCATGGGTACACTGCTGAATTCAGGTTCACTGGTTCACCAGGAGCTCAGGTATCTTTTGCAGAGCTGCTCCCAAAAGTCAGTCCCTGGCCTGCATTGGTGCATACTCTGTTCCTTCCTGGATGCAGGACTTTGCATTCATCTTTGCTCAACATCTGGAGGTTCCTGAAGCACCTGTTGGCCGACTGAATGCATGCAATCTTTCTGGCTGGCTGTGCACAAGGAGCCTAGTATCTCTGGGAGCACTGGCCTTGCACATGAGAGCATGCAGAATCAGTCCCCTGATGGGGAGAGAGGCATTCAGTGTTTTCTGGAAGGTTGAAAACTATCAAGCCATCTGCTTCATCAAAAAGGTTGAACAATGCAGTATTAGAGCCTCAAATTCCATGGTTTGACAAACTGGGAGATGATGGCTGTGAGTATGCAAAGCTGATACTGTTCCAGAAGTACATTTCACCAGCCTCTGAAAAGTGTAGCATTGTGAAATGATCCTGGTGACAACACAGAAACACCTACTGTATTCACTAAATTATTTAGTACTGCTCTGCAAAATTCTAACAATAAAGTAAACTCTCTGTTCTCAGGAATCGCAATCAAGGAACTGAGTTGGATAGGGAAGGACGGAGGGATAGGGCTGTATTTCTTTATCAGTAATTTTCTGTTGTAAAAAGATACAATTTTAGTGTAGCATCTTTCATGTCTTCTCCACAGACTTGAATTACAAAGGCAAGCCTACAGCCTGATGTCAGGGGAGACATGTTCTACAAATGTGAGCATATAATGGCTACTCACCAAGAACAAAGCCAAGCCTTTTTCTCTACTTTGAATCAAATCCAGCTTGTCTTATGAAAGGTTTTTATACAGGTTTCCTAAGGAAATGAGTTTAGAAACAGCAGTTGCTTAGAGAGTTCTCCTGTAAGAGGGATAGTATTCACAGCCAGTTAACTTTGAAATTCAACTGGTTTCTTCTTATATTTTGTGGAGATTTAAAGCAAGTAATTTAAATTCACATGAAAGCAATAGTTTAACTTGCATATGTGCTATACATTGAATTCTGTGGGATAAATTATTTCAGATTTTGCCATGAATTGAAATCAAGAGGATTTAAGTAAATGAGTTGCCTGAAAATCCTCATTTTAGAATATAAACTTCATTCATCATGTCCAAACCTTGCACAACAGAACATAAGGATACACTGACACAGATGCACATTATGCTTCTTTTAAAAAGCACAATTTATTTGCAAGACGATAAATGCAAATTACAATTTTAACTCACAAAAATCTTAAAGAATCTTGTATTTTTTTCTGCAATTAGAGACTCAAATTTTGTAAAAACATAAATTATTGAGAGCAAAGAAGCTAATTACCTGATTACTGCTACATTTATGTAAATAAGATGGGCAACTCTTGAGTATAATTAACATGGTTGAATTGTGCTCTTAAATTCAGTCATCTTTCAGTCTTTTGTTGAAAAGAATTGCTGCTGAGAAAATATCAGTATCCTTCTTTTTAGCTGACAGATTTAAACTGCTTTTGAGCTCACTAAAACCAAAAACTTCCACTAAGTATTTATGTGTTTTAATTTGCTTTTCACCACAGGAAGTGAGTTGATATAAATCAGCTGGTGTACAGACACACAATGACACATTTTTTCTCCTAGCAATTCTCTCACCAGTTGTTCTAGTCACAAGTAGCTAATAACTTAGAAATAAATAAGCTTAAGGAAGTATTGGGATAAAGATTTTTAAGAGTATCTTGGTATGCTTGAGTATGCAGAGGCATAAAAGGAGGCATTGGAAATTGCTGCCACAGCAGCCAACAAGATTCATGGTAGGCACTCAAAATCACCAAAGATGCAAAATTCTGCCTAACATCTCAACCCTCAATACTGATATTTTCACAGTGTCCATTGTCTATGGGTGTCCCTACTGCCACCTGAGTCATCTGCCATGTCGCACATGCTGAGTACTGTCTGTCAGCTCCTGTCTCACTTTCCCCCAGGGGTATACTCCATGTATCTCTGATCTCTATGCAGTACAGCACAGCAGTTTCCTTCCTGCTCTATTATTCGGTGCACCAAATTCATTTCATTGACCTGACCCGTGATTTGCTGAGCAGATGATCCTGAAATCAGGAGTGGAAGAAAATGCAGAACTGAGCCAAATCCACAGAATGTCACAATATCCTGTGGAATTACTGAAGTCTGATCTTGTATTCCTGGTGAAAATGTTGCCCAGGCATTTCTGTGCATTTGTACCTTACTAGTTCAATTTCTTCCAAGGTGAAATGGAGATATTTGGATGCTGGAATATCAGTGTTGTCACACTGCTACCTGCATGGCAAAAAGGCCAGTTTGCTCCAGAGGCACTTGCAATCATACTGAGAGAATGTCAGGCTGCATATTTATCTGTGTGCAGGTAGAAGCTGGCATGACAGCTAGGGCAACACTCCTAAGAAAGGGTATCTTTTCCTTGACTCCTCTGTGAAATACCTTAACAGACTGTCCACATTTGAAAGCTGCCTTCAGTTATAGAGTGAATTCAGGACCAATTTGCTGTTCTCGAAAAACTGCAAGTTTATTACTGTCTAACTATTCCAAAATAAGAGCACTTTGTTCATTCAGACTACACCAGAACAACATACTTGCATCCTGGGAAAAGAGCATCTGCACACTGGGTTTAACTCAGGGTTAAAATGTTATGAAATAGTTCCAAAATAAATTAATGGATGGTAAGCCTTAAGTAATAATGTCCTGTAAGCTAAACAATATTGTATTTCCAAAATACAAGTGCAGTTGAGTTAAATCTTTGAATTAAGTCTCTGTGTTTCTTCCTGGGTCATTGTTTGACACACTGTGATCACAAGGGTCCCGTGAACCCTGTCCTGTGGCCCATGCAGGCCATGCTTGTACTGTACATCAGCTGCAGCACATCCCAGAGAGACATACTGCAGCACTGCTCACAGCTTGACAGCCCTGGATGGTTGCTTATTGTCAAGAGAGTGCATTGTGAGCTGTATGTTTGTGGACCCAGGTCCAGAAGGCACAGCTTGCACAGTCCATCAAGGGTGACAGCAAGCCATGACAAGGAGTAACCTGGTCTAATCTCCTCTGAGGTGCCAGACTACTGGATCCCACTGAATATCTAAAATTTAGTCATAGTGAGCCAGTGCCTAAACAGAGCATTGACATAGCCTGGATCCACTAGAAGTGTGTTCCTTCTGGCTCAAGTTGAGAGGGGGTTGGGATCCTCTAACTTGTTACTCCAGATTAAGGAATCATTAAATAGGGTGTCACCCCACCACCTCTCCTTCTCTCTTTCTCCCCCCCCCCCCCATTTATCAGCAAGGGTTCTAAAGATAGGTTTTCATCATATAACTATTCAAGGGTAATTAAGTAGTACATTATTGAGATTATGTAAAGTTAGTAACACACAGTTCCTATACAGAGAGAAAGGGGGTGTATGGGGAGGGAGAGGAAGAGAGAGAGAGGCAGAGAGGGGGGCAGAGACAGGGAGAGAGATGCATCCCCAGTGAGAATTTTTGAGATTCTGCTTTACTTTAGCATATTGCAACATCACTGCTCCTAAAGAATTTGGTTTATGATATTTAATTATTTTTTGCTTTATCTCTTTGAGACAGCCTGAAAGTCTTGGGTAAAATAGTGCTGGAGTCTCTTCCAACTAATACTCTGCTTTTGTCTGGACACTGGCAATATCGTGTCTTGCTCCTTGCTATCAGTCACACACAGAGGTCACAGTGCTGTTCCCTCCGGAAAATTACCCCATTGTTTGCAGAATAACAAGGCCTTCCAGTACAGACTGTTTATTTTAAAGTCTAGGACATCAGAGTGGGTTTTTGTCATAAATGTGATGAGGTCAGTGTTATTACTCCTTTAATATGCTTAATATGCTCTAGAATCTGACTACAGATTCAAATCCTTCAACTACCACGTATGTGGCAAGGGTCATCAAAGTCAAGAGTACTCACATGCCTTAAATTTAGTCTGTGATGTTTTGCAAAATGAGTGACTTGGTTGCCCTTTAGAAATTTTAAGGGATATATATATATGTAGATGTAATAATTTATCAAATTTGTTCCTTGTTCAGTTGCAGTATTGTAATCAGATTGATTTTGAAGCTTTATGTTTAGGTTCAGCTGGTTACTGGCATAACTCGGTCAACAGCATAATGAAGAATCTCTCTAACCAGGGGTGGCTAGAAGAACTAGGTTTAACAATAAACAAAAATGAATTAGCAGTATAATTTTCTGCCAAAGGACATAAATCAATACCAGTAAGGGAAAAAAAAATCTACTCAAGTCACTATTTACTGAAGACTGTTTACTTCGATTCAAGAGCTGAATGCATTTTTATTGATCTGTGCATGGACCCTTTTTCAAGTAACAAGCATTCTCCCCTCCCTCCCTCCCTCCCTCCCTGCTTCCTTCCCTTGTTCCCTCCTTTCCTTCCTTTCCTTCCTTTCTTTTCTTTCCTTTCCCTCCCTCCCTCCCTCCCTCCCTCCCTCCCTCCCTCCCTCCCTCCCTCCCTCCCTCCCTCCCTCTCTCCCTCCCTCTCTTCCTTCTTTCCTTCTCTCCTTCCAACCTTCCTTCCTTCCTTCCCTCCTTCCTTCCTTCTTTCTTTCCTTCCAACCTGCTTGCAATGGGTTTGAATAGAGTGGACATAGGTGTATCACATTCTCCATATCCTCAGCATATGTACTCTTCCAGCACTCAGTATTCATGCTTCACACTTGTCCTCACAACTCCTCTGACCTTCTTCTTTCTCCCACCACACCTAATCCTGGCCCCACAGTGCCAGGGAGAGCATAGATTATCCGTTCTGATTCTCCTCTGTCTCCATGCAGAGTGTGTCTGACTTCTTAATACCAAGGTGGGTGAAATCCAGCAGGGCTTGACCTGCCAAACCCCAGTCCCTCTTCCTCCTATCTCAAGATATCCTGGTTGTTATTCAGTTCTAACAGTTGCCTTTTAGATTGAGCTCTGACTTTCTGCCATTACCTGTACTTCTCAGAATTGCACCTTTCCTGGGCTTTCCAGACTTTCCAGTTTTCTTTTCCTTCTTTGACTGCTCATCATACCTCTGTCTGTTTCCTCAAGTATCTCTTTATCATTTACATAAGGCCATCAAAATGCCTGTTGTGGGTCAGCCATCATTTCCAGCAGATAGATGTATCATCTACAGTGGCTGGACATGAAATGTACTTTCCTGGCCCCCAGCTAGTCATTTTTGCAGACATTCTGAAGCAATCATGCTATCTTTGCATTTATTATCAGTAGTAATTTATCGTCTTTCCCCTTTTTTATACGGCTGTCTCATTTCCTTTTACATGTTTTTGAAGCCAAGCTCATCTGTTATCTCTTTGTCTAGGTGAATCATGGTATCTCTTTATCAATGTCTCTGGATCCAGATTTTATTTTTATTTCTGCAGCACCTACTGCTCTCAGCCAGACACATTGGAGCAATATGTGCAAGGTACTGTTCACACACAAAGCAGCAAGGTAAATCTTAACTCCAGTGCACTCACCGTTTAATTATAAGATGAGAAACAGAGGTAGATAAAAGTAAGTGGGAGTGCTTGGGTGGGATGAGAGTGGATGGCTCTGTGCAGCGATACAGACACCTCAATAAAACCAGTTTTAAAGACATTTTCCTTTACTTACCCACTTCCTTTCTGATATTGCTTTATGTAAACACTCATCTCCTCTATGTTTCAGGATTGTTCATTTGTTAGTTATCTTCATGGTGGCTTCTTCCTCTTTGCAAAACCAGATTGTGTAAACTTTCATTGCTGCTTCTTTCATTTTATTGAGAAAAATCAAATCTTATTTTCCTGTTCACATCTCTAAATTGGGGGAGTGCAAAGAAGCTGGAAACTCTACCACCTAAAAAAAATCCCAACTTACTTATGTTTGATAACTGAAGAGTGTCTTTTGAAGTGTTCTATCTGAATAGACCTTACACAAATTCTACAATCCACTCTTTTGATGATCATCAGTTTTAGATACTACATGAGGAGAACCATTTCATATACTGCCCTTGAAAAGAGCTTGTGGGTTTCTGGGCCATGTGATGATCTGCTGGCTAATACGAAATAATAAAAACTGAAGCTGGAGACTTAAGTGAAAACATGAGCTGGAGGCTGGGAGAGAAACTGAGTAGTCTAGACATTTTTTTTTTTCTGTGGTGCTGCTCTCAGATTCACTGAATTCTTAGAATTTAAAAGGCAAACAAAATCAGACATATTTCAATGCATGTCTGATCAGAGTCTTCCCTCTCAACTCAGAATGAAGTCTTATAAAAATATCAGACTGACAATCTCTTACTTTCTATTTGCTCTGTAGGTAAAAGATCAGGAAATAGATTTTTATTTCAAAAAAATCTGTGAGTTATTTTTAACTATTGTATCAAATGTGCTATTTTCATATGAAAATATAGCTTTCTTGAACACAAGAAAATTACTTTGTACTCCTAAAAATAACTGTGATACTCCTAATTAAAGCTACTCAGTAAAGAAGTTAGAAATACATTCTCATAAGGGTCATACATGAATTTGTCCTGTTGATTTTTTTTTTCCATTTATTTTGTTAAATCCAGAAAAAGACTTTGGTTATGGTCATTTTCCCCAGAGCTAGCCAAACAAGAAAAGGGTGCAGAAAATATTGGAAAAAGAATTTTAAGTATGTGGTAACAATTCATCCATTGTCTGCAGGCATTGTGATGGAAAGAATATGCATCTTCAAAACTGTTTATGGAAAACAGAATACGGAAATGTTGGGGCAATGTGTAATAGCAGACAGCACCTCTCAAATTAAGGATCAACAGCCAGATATCCATAGGCTTAAAGTTCTATCTTTCTAACAGAATTTTACACAAAGTGATCAATATTTCTCTCCTTATTGACACTGAGGGGGAATATCACTGCTGTCTAATTAGTTCTCTATCTGCTGCAGAAATGACAATGGATGTGCTTATCACTGAGAAAAGAGCAGAAAACACAAAACCAAATAGCTGCCACTGTGGTGACACATAGAATCAAAAAATGTTTTGAGTTGGAAGGAATCTTTAAAGGTCATCTAGTCCAGCCCTCATGTTGCAGGGGGAATACTAATAAGCCTGAACAGTACCACTGGAGAGAAAAGACCTCATATTTCACAGAGTACTGTAAAAAACAGCCTCAGTACTTGAAAGGGATCATTAACAGTATGGCAAGAGGCAATTCAGTACCGGCTTTGCAGTGCTTATACCAAGTGTTTTCTTTCATTTACCTAGAAGTAAAAAAGAAACTTTAAGAGTTTGAGATTGGTATGCTTATTTCTAAATGTAAAAACAGCAGTGCAGCAATATGGGGAACATTTTGCTTTTTTTGTTTTTACTCAAGTACAGCTGCTCTTGTGTGACTAGTGGCAGAATTCACCATAAAAATAGATTTAACTACTTTATGAATGCTTACTATTTCATATTGATTACTGGTGGTTTAAGCCAAAAGTTGCACCATTTCCACCAGACCAATGAATATTATTAAATCCTAAAATTAATTTTGAGTAAAACTTGCCACATAGTTACAAAAAAATAAAAAGGTTTTTTTTCCCCTTTTGTTCTTCCCATACAGCCTGGTATGTTAGACAGTATGGTCTAGCTTAGGCAATTTGGGAAGGATGCAAATAAGATGAACTGGAAGACAGAAGGTGGAGAATAAGTTGGACAACTTTTCTCATGGAGGATAAAGAGCTAAAGGAATATCCTACCTGCAGGAGGATGTTTGTTTGTTTGCTTGGTTTGGATGTTGTTATTCAGTTATTTTGTTCTTAGGTGTGGAGATACCTAAAATTAACTATTTTAGGTGTGGAGATACCTAAAATAGTTGTGCATACCTAAAATAGGATGGGAGTGCAGCATTATTAATAGGAAAGAAAATGCATATACACACTATGCAAGAGTCCTGGTGGCATTTTGCCTTCTCAAGAGCGCCCTGCTTGTTTTGTCTTTGGGTCTGTAAAGAAACTTATTACCTGATTGTTAAAAGTCAGTGCACCCAGAACTGCTGTTACTGATTTCATGTGCATCCTCAAATATTTCTCTTTGTATTTCACATGTAGCTTTATCGATTCTAAGTGTCACTAACATGCCCATGTTACTCAGTAATTAAGGACCTCTGATGGAAGACTGCAAAATCTAGTAATTCAAGAATACTACTTTGTGTTTCAGCTCTGAGTCTTTACTAAATCACATCTGCTGTAAATTCAGCACATTATATAGCAACATTGGAACAGCAACCATGTTTGTAATTTAATACCACCATTGTAAATAGGCTGCTTGACTGCAGACAGTGCTATAAAGTCCATTCACATACAGATTTCCTGAAGCACAAATAAACCAAACAAACTTAATAACCTGAACAACATAAATTCAATTAATTATCACTCCAATCTATTTCTGGAGGTCTTCATTGCCACTAGGAGGAAAAAGGAAGGGATTAAATGGAAAACCTGGCTTTTATCTATAAACTGGGTGAGGTCATCAGACTGCAATGCCTTCTAGGTATAATGTATTTTCAGTTTTATTTGAAAAAAGAAGTTCATACTTCTGTCTCCATTTAGATTTTTAAACCTTGGGCATAGATACGTGTAACTATTGGATCATAAAGTGTGATTGCTAGAATATGAGGGTATGACACAACAGGATCCTGCAGCCTTAACAGAAAGACGGACTGAGTACCTCAAGAGATCTACATTACTGCACCCAGTTGAGCCCAGTGGTATTTTGTCCATGCAATGCCATGTAGGCGTACAAGCTCACTCAGAAGGAGCTGACACAGTTCTGAGTGGCATGTTCTGTATACCATGACCCTGCATGGCTCATGAAGTTGTCAGTTCACATGTACATGTCTAGGGCTGCACATGACTCTATGACAAGAACATGTATGACTTTTTTAAAGGGTTGAGCCAAACCTCTCTGTTAATGAGAGCTTCAGGCTGTTTTTTCAGCAGGTGGAAATCTTGGTTCAAACCAGGCACTCAGTCAGGCAGAGGAGGAACTAGAATTTCTGTTTCTTCTGAAGACTGGGTGAACTTCTTACGGTCTATACTGTGTAAAAGACAGCAACACCATTGATGCAACTGCCTCTTCCTCATCTGCATTTCTTTAGTTACAGTCTAAACATTTGAAATATTCTGTTATGATAATTGTAAAATAATTCTTTTGCCACCCTGGACATTTATTCCTTGTTCTTTTTCCCTTTGGCAAATACTATTCACTGAATTCAGTCATCACTGAAACTGGAAAAATGGTTGTCAAATAAACTGCCTAAACCCCCATTAAAAAAAAACAAAACAGTTTGTCTAGCCATGCTTGTCTGGCTAGAGACAAGCATGGCTAGACAAGCATCAGACAGATTTCTCCAAACAAACTGTAGTCTTCAGAGTGGGTCTCACAAACAACTGAAAAATCTGGACATACATGACATAAGGTATTTCAGGTGCATCACCAGCAGATGTGGTACAAATAGCAGTTGTAAGATCTTTAAAGTAGTGCTACTCAGCAATACTGATAGAACAACAAGATACTTTCCAATGGGAAGAGCTAAATAAGACTGAAGAACAAAGAGTTTGGGATTCAGAACTTAAGATCCTTTTTGTATATAATGGAGCAGCTTTCAAGGAGGAGAAAAATTTCTTTAGTTCAATAGTTTTGTGCTGTGACATGTCCCAACATGAGGAAGCACACTGTTGACTCTCAACAGCCTGCAGAGACTTTACCCCAATGCTCCAGCTTTAAAGAAAGAGGACAACACTCTGCAAGGCTAAGCCAGTGCAAGGGAATGCAAAACTCATAGCACCAAAGAGACAATAATCAAGAGGAATTCTGAATTAGCCATTCAGTGGGAAGACTGTCTTAAGTTCTATTTCTTGCTCCCAGAGCTTATTCAACTGCTTTTAAGTGGAAAACAAGCACATGGTTCTCCCAGAGATCAGAAATGATTTTTTTTCCTTATCTACCTAAGAGTAAGTTGATCACAGGCTCTTGCATTTCTGGTTGTGTATTGGTGTTTCCTTGCCTTCAGTCTGATGAGGAATCACACTCTCACGCACTGTCATGCCAAACTGAAGGGCTTGATCCTTAATCCCCTGTTTCCTTTGCAAGTGTTTCGCCACTAAGCTACTTTGGAAAGGTCCTGTCAACCTCCTCTTTCATTTTAAAGTGTATTCTATTTGAACAGGGTATGATAGCATGTAAGAGGGAATGTAGGTAAAGTACGTTTGAATTGCAACAGAACTTAGACACGATGCATTTCAGGCAACTTTAGCAATTAAGAAATGGTTGACAGTGGTTGGGTTTTTTTGCACCTCTTATAAAGTCCCAGCTGTGACACCTGAGCATGGCCTAAGTTTGCTCATAGTAGCACAGAAACTGTAGATGAGCAAAGAATTCAACCCATATTGAAGAATTCAGTGGCAGTCTTGCACTTTCAATTTTAATTTGGGTAACTCATTGAATAGCTGGAGACAGGTTGTCAAGTAAAAATATGAACGACAAATTGGATTCCCTCCCTGTAGAGAAAGGAGATATTAACCCGTAATAAAACTTTTCTTAGCTGCAAAGGAGCTAATAAGACGCAATAATAATTGTATTACAAGTATTCATATTATTCAAAATCCTGATGCCAGCTGGTGTTCAAACCGTCTTTGTCAGTTCAGAGACAGGGAGATTAGTGTTACGTGAATAGTACATTATGAGTCCAATTCCCTGCTGCCAGCAAGGGGTTTTCTCCTCAGCAGAGTCTTAAATTGCTTTTCTATCCAATTTTCTTATCACACTAATTAAACTTCAGAAGGTGATTTAATGTCCTTCTCTGTGCCATTACAAGACGAAACGCTATACTGTGTAAATGACAGAAGAAAGCACATTTCACTGGAAGAGGACGTCAAACCTTCTTCCATACCAGAGGCCCCATGATAGACAATCCAGAGCAGGACTTGGGGCTGGCTGTGGAGGAGGGAGGGACATAAGTGGCTTAATGATTTCTGTTCACCAGTTCAAGGGGAATGGCACTGTGTTGAGACCATCTTTACCACCCGAACCAAAAGTTAAACAAAACCCCAAAACACCATCCAAACTTGTAGCTGCCCCACTTTCGAAAGGAAAAAAATACAGCACACTTTCTGCGCTTTGCTCTGCCTATGGCTTCTCTGCCATATGGGAAATGACTATGTTATCTTCATACAGGAATGACTATGTCATCTCATTTGACTTGCATGTTGGGTTACAAAGCTTAATGATTGAGAAAAATGCATATAGAGTTTGGGGGGAAAAGGTAATAAATTCCTTTTGGCTTATCTGTAGTGACAGATACACAGAAGTTCACCCTGAAGACTGATTGCCCCATTCCCATTTACATCACAGGTCTGACCATTCCTCTGGCACAGTAGTAGCATTACACTGGGTAGAAATTGCATTAGTTAAATATATGCCTGCTTAGAACAGGCTCTTTTATGCAGCCCAAAGAAGACAGCTGCCTCCCAGCTGCTCCTCTGAGGGCCCTGGGCCTGGGCCGCCACCCCACAGGGACCAGCCATGTTCAGATTGCCTCAGCGAGCTCTGGGCTGGCTGTGGTGTCTTGCTGCAGCCTCCTGTTGAGCTGCAGACCCTCCTGCTGAGGGAAGATGCCAGGCTTTAAAAGGCAGAAAGTGTTGTGTTTAGGTGGTGAAGGTTCCAGCTGGCTGCCAGGAATGTTCCATTGAGTGTTTTTGCATGAAGCCTGTGAGAGATACCACATCGGGCTGCCCTCTGAGGCACCTCTTTGCAGTGACAATGGCCAACATGGCGCTCCCAGTGAGGCAACAGTGCCGCTGCTGCTCCCTCTGGGCTTGCACAGAACACAGATGCTTTTAGAAAGTCAAGGTATTAGCTGGCTTTGCTGGGTATTGAAGCAATGCTGCTGGAGAGCAGAGGAGCTTGGTTTTGTCCATTGTGTTTCCTGACCTGCCTCCCTGCTTTGCCTTCAGACAGCACCTAAGGAGACAGAGGAGAATGGAAAAGAAGGGGAGCAGATATTACTACTTTAAATCAACAAGTAATAATAAAATTGAAAGATTTAGCTGCGCCATTGATCTTCTCAGAAATGAGGTGCATGCAAGACTCAATTCTGATGTTACTGACATTTCTCTAGAGCAGTGGAGTCCGTAAAGTTGTTTATTGCACACAGAACTAAAATAAATTGAAATAATTTGGAAAAAAGACCGTGTAGGCTCTTTGTCAGCAGTGTGCCCCTGCAGTGAGGAAGATTTCCTGTATACTGGGATGCAGCGCAAGGCAAGAGTCTGCAGGCTGAAGGAAGTGATATGTTTCTCCTGTGCCATGTTTTGGAGGCCACTTCTGGAGCACCACACCTGGTTTGGGGTGGTGATGTACTGGAGGTACAGAGGTGGTGATCTACTGGAGGGCAGCAAAATCCCATTCAGTGGATTAAGGGACGGTCAGATACTGAATTTATAGAGCCCTTGTAATTTGTGGTAGTAACACAGAAGATCATGAACCCCTCAGTGGAGGTGTTTTAAAATAAGCAAACCAGAGATCTTTTACTAATTGCAATACTTAAAACCATAATTTTGCTTGCAAGACAGTTCTCAAGGCTGCTCTGCATTTACCTGGTATAAAGCAAGAGGAGAATGCCAATATAAAAATCTCACTACAAAGTTTTAAAATACATGTCAGCAGCCTCCAAATCACACAGACCCAACATTCCCTTTCCTTTCCCTTGTGTGAGAACTGGATGTCAGGATATGCATGCCCCATCCTTGCTGAGTGTTCCTGCCACATCACTTACACTCACTTAAACTAATCATGAAGGTCTACAGGACAGAGAGCTTAAGGGCTGAAAGTGCCCCTTCTTCTCGGCTGGAATACCTATCAGACTATATGGGTATCAGAAAGCCAGAAGCTGCCATAGAGCTTTAACTTTTATCCAACATAAGTGTCTAGACAACAGAAATCATCTGACAACAGATGCTGGAGCAGTTTGGCCCCATGAGGTCACTGCAGATGGAATTGTCCTACACACAGAAATGTGGTTCTCATTTTCTGAAGTGAAACAGAAGGTGATATAAACCATTCTTGTAAATAAATTGTATGCCTATAAGGCAGCTCTAAGGCACTTACTGTGTGTGCTTAACATTCCCATTGAACAGGTATGTACATATGTCAATGTGACTGCATATTAATTTAGGTAATTGCATAATTTTCATGGGTATTTTTTTTTAGTTATTTAATATTTTTCAAGGAAGACAAGGTCTTCTTTAACACTGCAATACCTACATTTACTGATAAGGTAACAGGATGTTGGAAGTGTAATTGGTCAGTTGCTTCAGACATCTACATCTCTAACTGGAATTAATAGGAAACTTTGACTTTTGAAATTTAGCATTATCTTCTAGGGAAAAAAAAAAAAAGCTTATGAACTGTGAAAGGATCAAAGTAATAACACATTCATAGGCAGACTTTTCATCTGTATTCCTGGCTTTGGGAGACTAATTACTTCAGAACTTCGGCTGTGACAAACATTTTATGAGTACTAAAGGACTTAAGACATTTTCTATCCAACCCAGGGAAGCTGGGTTTGGTTTTTGTTCCTACCCCTCTAGTCTAAGAAATGTGTTCTCTCTGGATATACTTAGTTTATATTCTGGCACCAGATGGATATTCAGTCCACATTATAACCCCAACTGCTTTGTCCCCTCTCCTTTAGCACTGAAATTCAAAAGTTATCCACCCTGCATTTCACAGTATCACAGTATGCTGGAGATTGGAAGGGACCTCAAAAGATCATCTAGTCCAATCCCCCTGCCGGAGCAGGAACACCTAGATAAGGTTACACAGGAATGTGTCCAGGCGGGCTTTGAATGTCTCCAGGGAAGGAGACTCAACAACCTCCCTGGGCAGCCTGTTCCAGTGTTCCGTCACCCTCACTGAGAAGTTCCTTCTCAAGTTTAAGTGGAACCTCTTGTGTTCCAGTTTGCACCCATTACCCCTTGTCCTATCTTTTGTGCTTTCTGGAATTAAATTCTACACTGTTTCCGAACAGTGTTGAAAATACTTTAAACATCTCTTTTTCTGTTTCATCTTACAGGAATCCCATTGTTTTTATTTGTCTTGCTCTAAGTCAGATCAGGTAATTCTCTAGAAGAAGAAACAAGGAAGGAGGCTTCTATTGTGCAGTATCTGCCTCCAAACTCCCCTCTTCTCAGTGAATATTAAAAAGTACTGATTTGAGGATTGATCAACATGCCTTTTTCTCTTCTCTGACTCATTCTCTGTCTTTTCAGAATGGTTTGAAAAACAAAGTATAAATTGATGAATAAACCTTTGCAGTCTTGGACTGCAATTAGATGCACATAATGGAACAGAAGGAGATCCCTGCTGTTGTGTTAAAAGGCTAGGTACTTACTTTCTGGTTTGAATTTCTTTGATTAAATCAAAAGATTGCAGTTGCAGATCAGATGCTAGAACTCAAATGAGATGCACTCCTAGAATGGTTGGGGTGGGAAGGGACCTTAAAGATCGTTTAGTTCCAACCCGCCTGCCATGGGCAGGGACACCTTCCCTGATGACATTTTATCTATTGCTGAGGTGAGTAGCCCGAGAGAGGACGCCTTCAACACCGGAGCAGGGGGGGAAGCTCAGCGTCCAGGAGCCTCAACTCAGAGCGGCGAGAGCCACCGAGGGAGCCTCAAGTCCTCGACAGGACCTGCCCAGGAGCCGGCAGCTCAGCTGAGGCGAGCAGGGACTCACAGCGGGCGGAGCCAGGAGGAGCGGCACCAGCTCTGAGTGGGTAAAAACCTGCCCCAGGGAGCGCGAGCGAGCAGGAGCGTGTCGAGGCAGTTTGCGCGGGCAGGCGGGCGGGACGGTGAGCGCTCGGCGTATGAGCAGGGCCCGGTCCGGGAGCTCTGCTCTGGCTGCCCCGGCGGTGGCCAGCGTAGGCACCCAGACAGAGCCGATGAGAGGGGAGGCTGCAGTGCAGAGCTCAGGGTGCAGAGAGTGCCTGCACTGGTCTGGTGAGGGGAGGGTGCACAATGGGCAGCGCTGCACCCGGTGCTCCCTGGTGGAGGTCCTCCTGCAGCAGGGGCTGAGCTGCGGGACGCTGTCAGTAGGCTGCGAGATGTCAGGGAAGCTGAGAGGAAGCAGGAATGCTTGCTCCTGGCCCAAACTGGGCAGGGGCCTTGAGATTCCCCTCTAGCTCATGGAGGAAAGAAGGAGGCCGTTAACCTGGAAAGCTGGGAATTAGTGTGAGTTACATCGGAGCGATTCGTGCCAGCAACTCAGGGGTCCTAGTGATCATTGCACTTTGTGTGGAGATGGAATTCCTTGTGATCATTGTGCTGTGTGCAAAGGGTATGATAAGTGTCCCTGTCAATACCACAGTGAGGAGGAAGAAGAAACAAGGGAATAATTCCCCCACGTTAAAACTTAAACAGGGGAAGTTTAGATTGGATATAAGAAGGAAATTCTTTCCTGTTAGGGTAGTGAGGCACTGGTATAGGTTGCCCAGGGAGGTTGTGAATGCTCCATCCCTGGCAGTGTTCAAGACCAGGCTGGATGAGGCCTTGGGTGATATGGTTTAGTGGGAGGTGTCCCTGCCCACGGCAGGGGGGTTGGAACTAGATGACCTTAAGGTCCTTTCCAACCCTAAGGATTCGATGACTCTATGATTATTTTAATGCATTACAGTGTGTTCTTTGGATATTACAAATACAGAAGGTTTTGTGTTGCTTCCCAGTATTTGCTGTGCTTTTTCTGCCTCACCTGGTTCTGTTAAACCAATCCAGGTTGGTTAATGCATCTGCAGTAGTAGTAGGCGTCCTAAACCTACACCAAGAAACACTACACAGTATCTATAGAAGCAGAAAAATGGCCCATTGAACTGAGTGGTAGCTTCTGGAAGGATGGCTGCAGCCAGTACTGGATAGGACTAGCAACCTGTTCACCCAGCCTGACAAGCAGAACAGTGTTTCTGACTTAAGTTTGAGATTCTTGGATGACCTATTTTGGAAATTCAAATCAAACGCTCTCTTTTCATGCTACCTGCTTCTCATCTCTCATCTACTATGTCTTTAGGGCTTCACCTCTTCAAAAGACATCAAATCTGTAAGACGCTGAAAAATCCAGTACTCCTGCCTCATTTTGCAGAATGCTTGAGGTTTTGTGCCTTGTGTTCAGGAAAGGTCTCTGTTGAAGTCGGCTCTCTGGAGGCCAAAACTGGTCACGTTTTTAAGTGGTAGGTTACCTTCCAGAGCTCTGAATACAGGGAAAAGAAGCCCAAGCCTTCACGTGTGCCTGGTATTGTGATGCTATACAGCTCACTGTCTGATTAGGCAGTAGAAATTTTATTTGTTGTTTTCAGATTGGTACAGTGAGCTGCAATGATTTTCAAATTTTCTTCAGCTGCAGAAAACACCTATCTAACCACAGTAAGAAGCAGGCCCCTGTAGTGAGATGCTATTCAGCTTACACTGCAGCCTACAGGAATCTTTTTCGTTCGTGTTACTTGAATACAGCTTTGCAGATTTTCACACAAAATAGGCTATTCTGATGTGACATGTTTATTTAAAGAAAAGGCAGTCACAGTGGGTTTATACAAACTTGTCTGTAAATTGTCTAATGGAAGAGCATGCTGGAAGTTTAATATAGTTACATTTTCTTTTTAATGTGGATTGTTTGCCAAGAAACAAACAGTGTGAAGGACTAACAGGTGAGACAACTACAATGAGCTTGCTCTCCAGATGCTCATATTTTCAAACTAACAAAAAGAGATCATAGCTTGTAAACTCTTGAGTAGAGCCCTAACAGCTGCCCTGCAGTTGCTTTCTCTATCCTTTTATGTACCACTGTGACTTTTTAGGCCAAGACACATTAATTTCATCTGCAGTGGTAACTTCACAAAAAATTTCAATGAATTTTCTTCATTGTATTTACCTTAAAACTTCTTTAAGATTAAAAATGAAAGAAAGAAAGAGTTTTGCCTAGGAAGATGCTTCCTGGTTATTTGCACAATTCTCCAAGAAAAAATAATCTACTTTTTCAGGAATCATGGAAAAATAGAATCACTGAGGTTGGAAAAGACCTTTAAGATCACTCAGTCTAAACTTTTAACATAACACTGCCAAGTCCACCACTAAACCATGTCCCTGAGTGCCACATCTACATGTCTTTTAATTAGCTCCAGGGATGGTGACTCTACCACTTCCCTGGGCAGCCTGTTCCAATGCTTGACAGCCCATTCCATGAAAAAGTTTTGCCTAACATCCAATCTAAACTTCCCCTAGTGCAACTTGAGTTTGTTTCCTTTTTCCCACCACTTCTTACCTGGGAGAAAAGACCAACACCCACCTCACTCCATCCTCCTTTCAGGTACTTGTAGAGAGCAGTAACATCTCCTCTGAACCTTGTTTTCTCCAGGCTAAACAGCTCCAGTTCCCTTGGTTGTTCCTCATCAGACTTGTGCTCTAAACCCTTCACTAGCTTTGTTACCCTTCTTTGTACCTGCTCTAGCACCTCAGTTTCTGGCTCGCAGTGAGGGGCTGTGCTGATTTTGGCTGGGGCAGCTCAGTGTATGAAGCTGGGGGAAAAAGGAAGGGGGCACATTCAGAGTGGTGGCGTTTGTCTTCCCAAGTAACCATTACGTGTGATGGAGCCCTGTTTTCCTGGGAATGTCTGAACACCTGCCTGATTATTGGAAGTAATGAATGTATTCTTTGCTTGGCTTGCATGCATGGCTTTTGCTTTACATGTTAAATCCTATGGTGCTTAGTTGCCATCTGGGACTAAGCCATGACAGTGGCCCAAAACTGAACACAGTACTTAAGGTGCCAGAGGAACCTCAGGTTCAGACCCCTGATGCGTGCGCTTGGCTGAGGAGCCACTGGCACGAGGCTACCATCTGCGGGCTTATGACTGAACGCCTCTAAGTCAGAATCCTGCCTAGACGCTTTATGTTGTGCTGTTGCATCATCGGTCGCTCGAGATTGACCCAGGAGATGACAGTCTTGTTCAGAATGTGTGGGTACAGCCCTTCCTGAATCTTCGTTAGCGAAGAGAAGCCTTCCTCATAGGAGAAGGAAAACTCCTATCTTCAAACCCAGACAGATGGAGGTCACCTAGCCTTGCAAGGTCTTCCATGTAAGAGAAGGACACTCTTCCTTTGCTGTCCACCGTCCTAGCTAGCTAGGCAGTGGCAGATAAACCTCAGGTGTAAAGGGTGGAGCCATTTCTGTTCACGCTGTCCCTCACCTAAAAAATCCACTGCACAGGCTGGAAGGGTTTACTCTCACTTGTCTGTATGGACAGGCAAGGGTTGAAACGGCAGGTGACAAGGTGCATTGGAAGCTGCAGATCCAGCCTTGTATGTGGGCGGTTCAGGGCATGGGTCACTCGAGATTGCCCCAGGAGTTGCCAGTCCTGGTTGGAAACCTCCTGATTGCCTAAGCAGCCTTTTTCCAACTGCATTTGCCTATCCCACGTGCCCTTGGTAATCGTGCTTGTAATAAGTGTGGGTAAAGCCCTTCCCAAATCTTTGCTTGTGAAGCCAAGCAATCAAACAGGGTGACAATCACTCTCCCAGTCCTGCTGACCACATTTTTTTGTGATACAAAACAGGATGTTATTGGTCTTCTTGTCACCCAGTTATGCTGCCAGCTCATCTTCAGCCAGCTGAATATGAAGCAATGCTATCATTTATTTATTTGGCATTTTGTTCAATATACTTTCCCTTTGAAGAAAAATTCAACTCTGACTATCAAGAGAGAGAACCTGAAAGGCCTTTCAGGATAGCTCAAATTTGTTTCTGGAAGTCTTGAACTCTTACATCATAAGTCCTAGATATCCTAGTGTGGCAGGCTTTTTAATAGAATAGGGTAAGTTACAATAAGTAAAAAGGATTCACACAACATGTGTGCCTTCTTTTCTGCCCTGTAGAAGAGTCCAGGACTCAGTGCAAGTTTGTGGAGCAGCTCATGTGTTTATGAACCCAGGGTTTTATAGTCTTTTTCTAATGTTATGGAAATTACTACAGACTGCCTCTCCCCTTCCTGAGTTCTCAGAGTTCCTGTCTGAAGTTAACCATGCCCTTATTTCAGAACTTATATTCCTTTTGAGTTCCTAAGTGAAATAATGCTGATTTGAGTGCTATTATTTCTGCATTATTTTAAAACTGTATAAAACCTTTCAGACTTGTCAACATGCATACACCTTAAAAACATTAATTATTTCCACTTCATTTTTGGTTTTGCTTGGAAGCCACACATTAAAAATACCAGGTTCTCTCTAAGATCTACGAGTTAGAATACTTTTGCACCTCTTTCCCGCCCACTACAAGTCACAGAATCCTTGTAGAATAGACTCATAGAAGCATAGAATCATAGAATTATATCTGCAGGTCTCTAAGGACAGCTTGCAGTGTACATACTCAACACTTCTCCACTCAAAGGCATGAAGGACAGAACAGCTGCCACTCTAAACTGCCTCTTTAAAACAGCACAGTGTCAGTAGTTCTCCCCTTGCTATTCTCAATGACTTCTTCTCTATTGCCAATCTGGTAAAGCTTGAGGAACTTCTCTCATTCATTTTCACGTGTGCTTTCAGACCACTTCTCAGTCTTAACACTCTCTCTCCAGGGATCAATCTGTCCTTAGAAAAAGAGTGTTTCAAAGGCTTCAAGTATCCTAAACTTCTCATGATACGGAAGCTGATGATGCTATCTCAATTTCCTGGCTAAGCACTGGAAAAAGAAACCAAAACTGGAACTGGTGCCACTTTCAGCAACACCCACACCACCTATATCTAATCTAGCCAAAATAATGGAAGTCACTGGGGATAGCTGGTAAATGCTAATAGTGTAAATATGACTTATTCCTTATAAGAACAAAAATTATCTTGATGGATAGTCCACTTTGGGTCCCTCTCCCATGACTGCTGCGTTAAGGTGGAGAACTTGAGACCCTCTCCATGGGAAAAGTCCTTAGAGTGAGTGGGGAAAGAAACAACAAACAGTCATGGTTTCGGTGTGAAGGGGAAGATTTGGATTCATGGCTTCCATTAAGTATCTGCTGTTGTTATGGAAAAGTAGCCTGCTGGGCTCTTCAGAGATTTTGTCTGTGATTTTTTAAGTGTGGAAACCTGTGTATGCATAAACAAAGATACAACATTGTATTTGATCTAATTTGATAGAATTATATCAATCTGTGTGTCTCCAGATATACTATATACATTCTTGGTAGTTAAATGTTAGAGCTTTGTGATACAGCAGTAAGTAACTTCTGTTCATAAGTATGGAGGTTAGATTGTTGTTAATATTAAGCTATTGAAAACAAAATGAAGCAAAGACTTGAGAAAAGTAAGTCTTGTAATAATGACCAGGTACTAAAACAGTAAATGGACTGTAGAGGTAAAGTAACCTATGTTGAAAAACAGTTCTCACTTCACATGTGCACTATAGTCTGTGATAGTTCCTTTTCCTTCTAGTCATATCCATTGAGTGAGCATCCTTATGTGTGTAATCTACTTTAGCAGATGTTAACAGCACTTAGCAATCTCTTGCTTTCTCTTTAAGCATGAAGTCTTCTGACTAGCAATCAGTAGTTCAGGCACTTTACACCTCTGCAACAAACCTACAAAAATGCTGATTTTTTTTTTGTTTTTGTTTGTGGCTAAAACAGGAACAATATAGAAACTGACAGAAGCTTACTTGTTTTGTAAGTATTCATAGCAGGCTTCCAAAAGATTTTGCTGGTTTTGAATATCGATCAATACTGTTAATGATCTCTTCAGTGTAGGTGGAATTCTGACCTTTCTCATGTTAGCCAATTTTGCCATTGTGTTTCATAGAGCCAAAAATCATATTTTGCTTTCAGATGAGTTTACTAATTCTTGGTTCTGCATCTAGGCAGTCCCAGTCACTATTATGAGATCTCTTCAGGACTGGGCATGGTCATTTTCCTCATGTGTTTTTGTAATCAGTGCAGAAGCTTAAAAAGGTTTTGCAGAAAATTAAATTTTCAGAAGAGAAGCGTTAGGATGCTGCATGTCACAACTGTTATTCTTACATACTAATTAATTATAGGTCATCTTATTAAAAAAGCTGATGATGTAATATAAAGTGGAACCTTTATTTCATATTGACTATAATTGCTGTTATAGGTAGTTGTTTCTGTATGTTGAATTAAAAATTATAGTGACACAACTATGTGTATAAATAAAAGCGACAGAGTCAATGTCTGGGAAAGTTTTGGTTTTTTTGCTTATACCAGCTTTACTTATATAATGCAAAGGCCCCAGGTAAAGTCAGAATTCAGCTGAAGTGGCTATTGTGGATTTCTACCTCAAATAATTTACAATCAGAATAGCTTTCAAAGAGTAGGAAAATTATAGAATCATAGAATCATAGAATATACATATACATACATCCACAGAGAGAGAGAGATCATTCCTTAGTGCATGGACTAATCCCTATAAAGCTGCTGAGTCCATTCGGTCCGTAATGTTGGGCTGCATCTCCTGTAACAGTCTTTCAGAGCAGGAGACTCTGTGTGCGGTGTTGAATCGTTGCCTGCTGATGCTGATCGTTCCTTTACCTCAGAACTCGTCTCGTTTCATCCAAGTTCATTCTTTGTTGAGATGATGGTGAGAGGGAAGTCAGGGCCAGTCGCTGCTGACCTGAAGACATGTAGCTGGTGGGCTATGAAAGTGCTACATAGCAGGCAACAGCATACAATTGAGTTCATTGGCTGTTTTCCCCTAAAATCAAATCCCCTTGACGTATACATTGGACTTCCCCATCTTCCTGCATTACCCACCATGTATATCCAGGTCCCTGAGAAAAGCAATCCCATGAGTGGGTTTGCCTTTACCTGAAGCAGGAATAACCCAAACTGTCTTCCCCAGCAAATTCTTTATGTGCACCACAGGAACTTTATCCCCCTCTACAGTACGTAAAAGTTCTGACTGGGCTGGGCCAGCCCTGCTGGCAGATCCTCTGGTATTGACCAACTGGGTGGCCTTTGGTAAGTGTGTATCCCAATGTTTGAAAGTCCCACCACCCATTGCTCTCAGTGTCGTTTTTGACAACCCATTGTACTGTTCAATTTTCCCATGGTGCATGGTAGGGGATGTGATATACCCACTCAATGCCACATTCTTTGGCTCAAGTGTCTATAAAGTTGTTCCAGAAATGAGTCCCATTGTCTGACTCAGTTCTCTCTGGGGTGCCGTGTCACCACAGGATTTGTTTCTCAAGGCTCAGGATAGTGTTCCGGGCAGTGGTGTGGGGCACAGCGTATGTTTCCAGCCACCCGGTCGTTGCTTCCACCATGGTAAGCACATGGCACATGCCTTGGGGGGTTGATGGGAGTGTGATACAGTCAATCTGCCAGACCTCCCCATATTTGTACTTCAGCCATCATCCTCCATACCAAAGAGGCTTTAACCACTTGGTTTGCTTAATTGCAGCATGTGTTTCACACTCATGAATAACCTGGGCAATAGTGTCCATTGTTAAGTCCACCCCTCTGTCACGAGCCCATCTATATGTTACATCTCTGCCCTGATGGCCTGAAGTGTCATGGGCCCACAAGGCAAAAAATAATTCACCCTTATGTTGCCAATCTAAGTCCATCTGAGCCACTTCAATCTTAGCAGCTTTATCCACTTGTTGGTTGTTCTGGAGTTCCTCAGTGGCTCAGCTCTTGGGTTCATGAGCACCTACATGGCGTACCTTCACCACCAGGTTCTGCACCCGGGCAGCGATATCTTTCCACAGTGCAGCAGCCCAGATGGGTTTACCTCTGCGTTGCCAGTTGCTCTGCTTCCATTGCTGCAACCACCCCCACAGGGCATTTGCCACCATCCATGAGTCAGTACAGAGATAAAGTACTGGCCACTTTTCTCATTCAGCAATGTCCAAGGCCAGCTGGGTGGCTTTCACCTCAGCAAACTGACTCGATTCACCCTCTCCTTCAGCAGTTTCTGCAACTTGTCATCCAGGACTCCATACAGCTGCCTTCCATCTCCGATGCTTTCCCACAATATGGCAGGACCCATCAGTAAACAAGGCATACTGCTTTTCACTTTCTGACAGTTTATTATATGGTGGGGCCTCTTCAGCACGCACCGCCTCCTCCTCTGGTGACATTCCGAAATCTTTGCCCTCTGGCCAGTCCATGATGAATTCTAGAATTCCTGGATGATTGGGACTTTGTATTTGAGCCCGTTGTGTAATTAGTGCAGCCCACTTATTCCATGTAGCATCAGTTGCATAATGTGTAGAGGAGATGCTACCTTTGAACATCCAGCCCAGCACAGGCAACCGGGGTGCCAGGAGGAGCTGTGCTTCAGTGCCAATCACTTCTGAAGCAGCTCAAACCCCTTCATAGGCTGCCAGTATCTCTTCTTCAGCTGGGGTGTAGCTGGCCTCAGATCCTCTGTATCCCCGACTCCAAAAGCCGAGAGGTTGACCTCAAGTCTCCCCTGGAGTTTTTTGCCAGAGGCTCCAGGTAGGACCGTTCTCCCCAGCTGCAGTGTACAGTACATTTTTTACATCTGGCCCCGTCTGGACTGGTCCAAGACCTACTGCATGAACTGTCTTGCGTTTAATTTGTTCAAAGGCTTGTTGCAGCTCAGGGCCCCATTTAAAATCTTTCTTCTTCCAGGTAACATGATAGAGAGGGCTTACAATCAAACTGTAATTTGGGATGTTCATGCTCTAGAACCCCAAAACACCCAAGAACACTTGTGTTTCATGAATGAGATACGCAAGCTCTACCTTACGCTTCCTTTGGAAGACAGCTTTTTGCCCAGACAACTTTTACCCTGTCAGTTACCTTAGTTTTCATTAAAATAAATTAAAATTATCACCAGGGTACAATATGAACCCCAAATTTTTTTCTTAATGTAGCTCTCCTTTCCTCCGTATTTAAATAGTTCTGGCATTATGAAATTGAGTCCATTTTTCCCTGGAAACATCAGCACTTCGTTTGCTGTCTGATAATGCTGAGAAGTATGTTATAATAAAGAATCACAAAAAGAAAGATGCAAGGAAGATCCTGCTTTCTGGTAATTCTCACAGAATTGCATGGCGATTGAGATTTGAAGGGACCTTTGGAGGTCATTTTAGTAATATTCAATCCAAACAGTACATACAGAGGCGGATGCATCTTCTGTGGGGTTAAAATTTATTGCAGAGTATAATACGTCGTACAGATTGGCTTTGTCTGGTACTGTTTATATTTTCTATGTCTCATAAGGTGGTGAGATGGGAAATTGCAGTTTGTATGTATGTATAAATATAAGACAGGTTTTAATTAGCTTTTTATGTAATTCAGTTTTCTTTCATGGGAGCTGATTTGCCATGATTTAGGTCTTAACTGGTTTGTTTCAGTTTTCTGTACACTCATGTAAATAGAAAGCAAATAGGCTGTATATTAAACAGCCTGAAATACTGAAAGACACTTTGAAGCAGACTAACTGTATTCAAACATATTAACACACACAGGAGAGCAACTGGCTTGCTTAGGAGAAAAGATTTTTTTTCCTTTTGTGGTGTTTTCTTCTGCAGAACTTGGATTTCTTTTTCATCCATATAGGAGGCAATTGACTGCTGCTTGTTTCCTTCACACCTTTATCACAAGAAGTGGTTGAATGTTTCCTTTCATTTTCCAGCCTGAGTCTTAGAACAAAGGCTGCGTCTTGTTTTCACATATAAGGGACATTCTTCTTTGTTCCTACTGTAGCTTACACCCACAATCCAAAATAACATTTTGGTTCTGTTCCTGCATACGGAACTAGAAATAAAATAGATATTATTTGCTTGAGAGTTTGTTAAACCTTTATGTTTCCAAACTCCATGGCCTTTCATGGGGCCGTAGCATTGAGGACTAAAGAGAACATGTTGTTTTGAAAGGAAGACCCTGAAAACAGGGAAGCAGCAGTCTCTCATAATTTTCTTGTTCCCAGTTCATGCATTTATTACTGGAATTAGCTCACAAGAAAACCTCATTAAGTCTCTTCTCCTTACTAAAGAGGAACCTTGTAGGGATAGGAAGCGTGGTTTTCAATAGAAAACACTTAGTTTCAATAATGACTGTTAGCAACATCAGAACACACAATGACCTGAATGGTATTCTAAATGAAACAACAAAACCAGCTTGGGACAGAGGTCAAGTAGAGGACATTCTCAGTCCAGACAACATGTTTTGAAAGCTGGAATTTTCCTGAATTTTAAGGTTGGGGCTTTTCTTAAGGAAATATGAACTGCATGATAGATTTCTCCTTTTTATCTTCTGATCTTTCCATTGATTTTACCAAGTAGCTGTATTTCATAAAGTTTGAGTATCTACTTGGTTATTCTTTCGGATGTGATAGAGGACATCTTCTTCCAGAATAATTTAAAAGTCCTCATGGCCAGCAGCAGATGCTGGTCTTGCTTTATCTTAAGTTTTTGTTTTGTCATTTGGATACAAGAGAACTTTGGAAGGAAAAATACTGTGTTTTTTTTCCAAAGGATCCTTTTTGTCATGATTGATGTAGTTAGTTGCCTGTTTATCATAAGGATTCCACCTGTACAGCCAACTTCTTTTCTCTGTTTCATTATTACTGTTGTTTGAACGTAATGTTATGATGGAAATATGAAAAAAGAGGACAATGGTGTTAGAGAACCCAGGGAAACACTGGAATTAAAAACTCCTAATTTTAATCTGGATTTCTCTGAGGTGTTTTATGAAGAAATTCAGCAAAAAACTGCATGAGAAAAGGCTCTCTGAGACTCCGGTTACAACTAAGTTATACCTAAAGCATTGCCTCCATTGTGTCATTTTGTGGCTGTGCTGGAAACCAAATGAAGCAAATAGTTCTCTCGAAGTGGCAGCTGAAAACTGGGATCTTTACATCCCAAATTTCTCACATGTACAGAACAGTGTGTTCAAATAGATTTGGAAAGGGAACAAAAGCATCTTATCATGTTCTGCCACTGAATGACTACAGAATTGTCAGGCAAGTCACTAAGTGTTAGTGGTCCTGTTCCTCTGGGACAGTATTAATTCCAGCTTTTAGAACTGAGCCTTAAAATAATGTAAATATTACTTATGTTTTGATGGCAAATCAACAGAAGTTTTGCTGTTATTTGAATGAAGCAGAGTTTTTTTCTTAGGAAAATAGAAAATCAGTGGGAATACCTAACTAGCCAGATCAAGTGCTATTTATCTTTTAGCAGGCTCTATGAGGTGAATGATTTGAAATATATAGTACTAGCTATGGACTAGCACTTTGAGACTGAATTTGTAATACTAGACCTTAAGATAAAGACCACAACAAACCAGCCCCTTTTGAACTGTTTTTTTGCATCTCATTTCCAAACAGCTGACTGATGCCATTTGCTGCTCTTCATTAAATTCCTATGAAATGGCAGGAGCCCTCTGCAGCTGCACTTAAGGGCTTTGAGATGCCACAGATGTGACAACCAATCTACTTTTTAACCTTAGTATTTCTGGGTAGTTTCAAGCAAAGCATAACTACTCTTTACCTCTAAAACCACACGAAGAGTTCAGAATGGAAGTAGGGCCCTTAGGCTTCCTGTTTTACTCAGACCTATGCCTTTGACTCCACTGTCTGGCAATCTTAAAGAAATTTCTGAGATAAGTCATGAAAGGAACTACAGTTTGTTGTTTGCAGATGAAAACTAGATTGGCACTGCATGTTGCTTGCTTAAATTTGAAAATTTTGTAATGCCCCAGAATAGAAGAATAAAATCCAGCTATTTATTTAGATCTTGTGTGACTAGAGTTACCATTTTAATCTCATTAGTAAAGACATCAAAAAGGGAAAAGATCTTAATATATATTGCTGCAGTTCTTTAAGATGCAATAATGCCTTAAAGATTTTGTATGGAAACACGATAATATGTACTAAACATATCTTTATCGAAAGTCATTAATAGCAGGTTGTACACTGAGCAGAATCACAGAGGTGTATGTTATTGTTTGTTAGTTACAATATGTAGATTAGTAAAAACTAAATTGTGGCACATAATTTTATGCATAAGTTCTTTTATAATAATGCATTTTGACAAGTCTTAGTTTATTGTGAAATATTGGTATTAGGCTTCAAATTTCCTCTGAAAATTTTTATTTTTCTAGTTTGTTAGGTAAAAGATGTTATGTGCCTACGACAACTTGCAATCTGAAATCTTATTTAAATATTTGTTATATGGGAAAACAGCGCAACTTTCTTATCTAATGCTATTTTGTACAATTTATTTAGTATACGTATATATATACATATAAATTTATTGCCATTATTAAGAAAAAAAGACAAAAATGACAGAATTATTGTAGGTGTACAGAAGATCAGTATCCACACAAGAATTTAGTTTTTGAGAGAGAAAATTGGTTGCATGTGCAGAAAGTGTTGAGATTGAAGAACAACCATAATTTAAATGTAATAACTGTGTTTCTACTTCTCCATCCTGCACCCTAATGTAGCTCACATAACTGAATTGTTTTCATCTTTAAATTAATGTGGCTGTCATGTGTGACATGGCTTGTATTCTAGATTGCTGTGGAGGAACTTACTATGTGCTCACAGATGTTACACACACACTTATAGAGTGTAGGATGGGCCAATGACTGACAACTGGTCCTGATTACATTACATGTCCTATTACCTTCCTATCTTTTAGGAAATGCCCTATTTTTAAGGCACCATGGCAGTGGAGTGAAAGGTGCTCAAAGATATGGGCATTAGGCAGCAGTCAATGAATTCCAGGGGCCATAATTGCTGTAGTACTAGCAAGAGGGCACCATAAGTACTATTTCTGTTTACAAAGCCTTTGGGATTCTGTAGAAAGAAGGGACCCAAGAATTACAAGGAGATCAGGTTCTGATTTTAGCTACATTGTACCAGTGCAGCTGATCTTGGTTGAATTTGATCAAATGACATCAGACTCTGGCCAGTGTTATTTACAAACCATGACCATATAATTTCATGGCAAGGTTGAGAATTTTTTGGAAAATGTTGGTGATCTCACAGAAACCTAACAACTTTACTGACTCTTTTTGTTCGGTCTTACCTTCTGATAGTAGAAATACTAAAATTGCTGTAGTTTTTCTCCATTTCTCTCCAGCATTTTTTTTTAAATCATCTAGTTGTCAGTGTAACTCGAGAGAAGACAAAGATAGGGACAGGATATAATAGACACTACACTTCCATTTAAAGAAAAAAAAAAGTGAGATTACTAGTCTTCAGTAGCTAAACAACACTTGGGAGTCTGAGTACCAGATACTGTTCTATAGGAGAGCAAGGACACGAATTCCAACCCAGTCCCTTATTCCTTAATAGTTAGGTTCCCAAATAAAGATAGGACAATTTTTGTAGCACGTCATATGAAGCCTTGTCATCGTACACATTTCTCTGTAACAGAATAATCAAATCTTTTACCTTTGCATTACACACTGTTGGGAGATGGACAGGTTGACAGTGCTCCTTATGTTTGACCTCTTTGCCTCCCTAATGTAAGATGTGAGAGCACAGTCCTTCTGTCACATAATTGCGCAATTCTTAGGCACCTACGATGGTGACTAAGCTGCAGGTATGCAAGCTGGGGGTCCAGGACCTGGGCAATGAAAGGGAAGAAGTATCTTTAAGGAACAAAAGTTCTGAGATTATAGCTTAGAAGAAGTTTTGGAGGATTTGGGAGGAAATTAAAATGACATTTGAATCCCTTCTGTCTCTAGTAAGATGAACAAATGACCAGTGACAGAATGCAGAATCAGTTCTGTATCTCTTGGGTGGCCAGCTGTGTAGTTTTGTATCTTTCTGGCTGATATTTAAGGACATCATAGCAGAGTTACAGAGCAAATGCATACTACTTACCTAACAAATAAATAAATATAAACCCCTGAGAAAGGGCAAAAGGGTTCTGGCATGACTAAATATCAACATAAGAGGAAAAGCGTTATTAAAAGCAAAAAGTTATCTTTCAGAAAGTTCAAGCAGCACTGGAAGCTTTTGCTAGTTAAATGTAAAACAGAATAAAATAGGCAAGAAAGCTAGAAGAACAACTAACAAAAGGTAGAAACCAAAATCCAAGACTAATGTAAAAAATTTTTTTAACGGTGTTGGGAGGAAGTAAGACTTCTAGATGGTATGCTGGGTCAATAGATGCCACTACTTGAAAAGAGCACTCAGGGAACATGAGCATCTGTCAGAAAAACTGAATGAGGTTTTTGCCCAATGCACATGAGCTTCAAGAGGTTTTTATGCTGGAATTCTTTTGAGGGAGAATTCATCAGTATTTCACACAAAGTGAAGTGTTACTGGGAGAAATTGTGAAACAAATAGAAACTGACTACAGCAGGTTGCCAGGAGCAGACAATATTTAACGAGAACTTACAAAAGTTCAGTTCAAGGATGAAATCTCTGAACTAGTTAACTGGAGTAGGTGGCCACGTGTTTAACATTTCCTTACACGTCAGGACTCAAAAGTCTCACATGTGATGGCAATTTTTAGAAAGAGCTGTATGGGACCCCTATGTATGTAGAAATATTTTATAGGAGATCTAGGGAAACAAAATTTCTAATCCTGGAACCTGTTAAAGGCAAATTAGTAGAAAACTGTAATAAAGAATGATTCCCGGATAAATGTGCAGAAAGGAGTAATTTTGTATAGGCTTTAGGAATCTTGAGCCACAGGGATCAAGATCTGCTCAATCTTGTGTGTTCTTTGAGCTCCTTACCACAGGATCCTAAAGAAACTGCCTTTGAATAAAAACAATATTCTGTTCTGGGATAGGGAGACAAGAAAGAGGTGAGATGAGAATAATTAGAAGTTTTGTAAGTGACTGTATCTCTCTCCATCTTGAAAAAAAAAAACCCAACATTCTAGTAGAACTAGCAAAAATGCAATGAGGAAATGTGGCAAGGTCAATAAGAAATATGACATGTCTTACATTTCAGGAACTATGCATTACACCAAAGATCCTCCAGCCCAGAACAGTGTTGACAGGGGTGTTAGATGAAAGTAGTTTGGAGATGATGCAAAATAATTGATTGCTAGGATCTTTTCATATATAGGAATTTAAGTCCTCAAATTAAGTTAATAGAAGCCAGGTTTGAGAGATGTGATGATGATGACACTCCTTATACACCATATTGATGACTTGAGAAGCCCCTTACTTCAGGGCATTGTGAGTGCTGGAAGCCTTAGTCCAGATATGACATTATAATGGCAGAGAAATCCTCTGGAATTGTTAAATAAGTGGCTCAAGGGTCCCTGAACTGCAAATTGTTGGAGTCCAGGTGAATGCATTTTAGAATCATAGAATCATAGAATAGTTAGGGTTGGAAAGGATCTTAAGATCATCTAGTTCCAACCCCCCTGCTACGGGCAGGGACGCCTCCCACTAAACCATATCACACAAGGCTTCATCCAGCTGGTCTTGAACACTGCCAGGGATGGAGCATTCAAAACCTCCATGGACAACCTGTTCCAGTGCCTCACCACCCTCACAGGAAAGAATTTACTCCTTATATCCAATCTAAACTTCCCCTGTTTAAATTTTAACCCATTACCCCTTGTCCTGTCACTACAGTCCCTAATGAAGAGTCCCTCCCCAGCATCCCTATAGGCCCCCTTCAGATACTGGAAGGCTGCTATGAGGTCTCCAAGCAGCCTTCTCTTCTCCAGGCTGAACAGCCCCAACTTCCTCAGCCCATCTTCATATGGGAGGTGCTCCAGTCCCCTGATCATCCTCACGGCCCTTCTCTGGACTTGTTCCAACAGTTCCATGTCCTTTTGATGTTGAGGACACCAGAACTGCACACAATACTCCAGGTGAGGTCTCACAAGAGCAGAGTAGAGGGGCAGGATCACCTCCTTCAACCTGCTGGTCACGCTGCTTCTGATGCAGCCCAGGATATGGTTGGCTTTCTGGGCTGTGAGCGCACACTGCCAGCTCATGTTCATTTTCTCATCGACCAACACCCCCAAGTCTTTCTCTGCAGGGCTGCTCTGAATCTCTTCTCTGCCCAACCTGTAGTTGTGCCTGGGATTGCTCCAACCCAGGTGTAGGACCTTGCACTTGGCATGGTTAAACTTCATGAGGTTGGCATCAGCCCACCTCACAAGTGTGTCAAGGTCCCTCTGGATGGCATTCCTTCCCTCCAGCGTATCAACCGAACCACACAGCTTGGTGTCATCGGCAAACTTGCTGAGGGCGCACTCAATCCCACTGTCCATGTCAGCGACAAAGATGTTAAACAAGACCGGTCCCTACACAGATCCCTGAGGGACACCACTCGTTACTGGTCTCCAGCCGGTCATTGAGCCATTGACCACAACTCTTTGTGTGCAGCCATCCAACCAGTTCTTTATCCACCGAGTGGTCCATCCATCAAATTGATGTCTCTCCAATTTAGAGACAAGGATGTTGTGTGGGACAGTGTCAAACACTTTGCGCAAGTCCAGGTAGATGACATCAACTTCACATCCATGAGGGTGTGAAGGCACCCTAGAATGGCAGGGCAGGAGTCTTGCAGTCAGGCCACATCGCAGCAGCCAGCCTGGGCAGTGCCAGTCATAGGTATCAGACACCTTCTGGGTACAGGGAAGGGCTGAGGCCTGGCCAGGGACATTGTCCCACTGGTAGGGGTCACATTCAGTGTTGCCCACAGCCAAGCAGGATCATGAACTGGTGGCTCTGGGCTGGGTGAAATGGACTCATAGGCTATGATCAGCGACGGGGAGGCCCTGGGGGATGCTGGGCTGGGGTGTAAGGTGTGCAGGTGCCCTCAGAACCACGACATGAATAGGATATCAGTCAGAAAAACAAATTCGCATAACACTGGGATACAACTGTATTTTGAAATGTAGCGACTTTGGGAGAATATTCATACTGAAGTGTTCTCCTTCTCACAGCTCAAATGTATTGTAGATTTGGACAAAATATTCTGCCAATATTATTTGCCAGAAATTACCTGAAATGCTGCATAACATTCTTTTGCCTAACTCTTTCTGCTAGGAACATTTTTTCCTATCATTAATGCTAATATTAATGGTATTAAAACCCCTAAGCAGTTGCATAAATATAATATAAAGTCATCCATGTAAAAAGAGCTCCTGGCTGTGTTCCTTTATCTTCTGGTTATGTGTTTTAAACATGAGGTTATTAAATGTGGGTGTCTGTATACCCTGGTGAAGCTGATATGCTCCAAAATGTGGAAGATAATTGAGCTGCTGTTTAGAAAATTCATCAAGGACATGGTACGTCTGGGTTACACATCATGTGCCAAGAAGTGTTTTATTTTTTACACAACGGTATCAACAGGAGAGATTGTCTAATGAAACTATGTCTTGGAAAAGCAAACAAGTGTACACGATGAATGTCATCAGCATTTCACACCAACTTGACTAGAACGCAGTGGTCTACAGGGTTCACTGTCGCTCAGACTTTTCCGTAGCCTCATTACACACACCCCATCTGGAGATACTGGCCATGATCACCATGCAGCCGATTCAGTGACCTCACTGAACAGACTTAATGGTGCAACACAAAAAATGAAATAAAAATAAAAAACAAACTTAGGCAGGTGATACGATCAAGCATAAGGATTTGTTTTGCTATCACTGTTGTAAGGTCATTCGTCTTAAAAACATGACTGTAGTTGCTGTGGATCAGGGAGGCTGTATCAGTAATAATTGATGGTATGTGAGTGCAAATGTCCCTGTCGAATGGAAGATCACGATTAACAAGGGTATTCTCTAAACATTTTGAGAGTAATCTCTTTGAGATGGCTTGGATGACACAATGGCTATGTTAATAATCCATGTAAGATGTAGCATTGCTTATGTTCTTTACTTCAGTCTTTAGGAGCAAGACCAATTTTTCTCCAGGTACCCAGCCCCTTGAGCTGGAAGACAGGGAGGGAGACCAGAATGAAAACCCCTTAGTCCAAGGGGAAATGGCTAGCGACTTGCTACACACACAAGGCTGGATCTATCCAAGGGTACCAAGGAAGCTGGCAAAAGTGCCCACTGAGTCACTTTCCATCATTTATCTGCAGTCCTGGGTAACTGGGCAGGTCCCAGCTGATTGGAGGCTAGCAAAGTTGACACCAATCTGCAAGGGCCAGGAGTAGGATCCAGGGAACTATAGGCCTGTCAGTGTGAGCTCAGTGCTGGGGAAGGTTATGGAGCTGATCATCTTAAGTGCAATCACATGGCATGTGCAGGACATTCATAGGTTCATGAAAGGCAGGACATGCTTGACTAACTTAATTTCCTTCTGTGACAAGGTGACCACTTGATGGATAACGGAAAGGCTGCAGATGTTGTCTAACTAGGCTTTAGTAAAGCCATTGACACACTGTCTTTTCACCGAAGTAAGAAGTGATGGGGAAGTAGAAACAGCCTCAAGCTGCACTAGGGGAGGTTTAGATTGGGTATTAGGAAAAATTTCTTCTTGGATAGTGTTGTAGAGCGTTGGAACAGGCTGCCCTGGGAAGAGGTGGAGTCACCATACCTAGAGGTATTTAAAAGACATGTAGATTTGGCACTCAGGGACATGGTTTAGTGGCGGATTTGGCAGTGCTATGTCAGCATTTAGACTCTATAATCTTAATTGTCTTTTTCAACCCAAAGGGATGTGTGATTCTGTGTGATAGTGCACATCCACAACCTATAGAAAGAATTGTTTTCAGGATGTTTTGAGAATAAGAGATTAATAAAGTGTTGCCGTTATACAGCAGTTTAACGTGGAGGCTATTACAAGTTTTCTTTTTGGCAGTGTTTTGACCTCTTGTAGACAGGTGAAGAAAGACTGAATCACAAAGAGAAGCAACTCCTGCCTTAGCCACCGCTGGTCAGTGGTGCATGTAGTCAGGGGGCAGCAGAAGCACCAAGTAAGTAGGCTGTGTATTACACTGTTTTAGTTGCATTCAGCTAATGATGTTGTCTGCTGCAGTATTCAGATAGTCTGGCTATGCCAAGATTTAAGGTAACTTGTAGGTCAGGGAGTGACTAAACTCAGATACTAAGGAATGATTAATCTGCAGCTTTTGTAAGGAGAAAGCCAGTTCTTCATCAGCTGTTTCCTAGACTTTTTTGCCAGTTTGTCTGTCCACATCAGAGATGGCTCATATGTCTCAATGTACTGCCCAGGCTAGGTTTTAGTTTTGTTGTTGCTGCTCGTGACAGCTGTTTTTATATAAATAGATGTCATTTGAAATCAGTCGTGGATAATGCATCCTCCATAGATCTTTCTGTGCTCCTCCATGTTTCTCTGGTGGTAGGCTCTGGAAAATGAGACACTGCTGTATTATGCAGAGCATACAGCAGTGATACCATTGCCCATTTGTGGCATTTTACAGCTCTGCCCTTGCTTTGGAAAGTCAGTCCCCAGATTTCTGGAAGTTTTTCCTGCATGGTAATCCGAGTGAAGGTCTGGACTGGGAAATGAAAGAGTATAGCGCAATTTACGTCAAGATCTTCTGGATAGCTAATGACATATACAGCACAAGGCTGTATATTGCACCGTTTAATGTTTTATGCACTTGTGGTATTAAAGAGTTCTAAGTAGTTAAAAAGTATCTGAAGACATTCTTTCCTCAAATATTTTGTCAGCTGCTTGGTAGGGCGCTGTAGAGCACTGCAGGGCACTGCTAGATGACACCTCATTTTCCCAGACAGAAGAGGAACCTCCTTGTATATGTTTTGGATTGAACATGGCCAACCTGCTTTTTTCTAGTTTTTGTTTGTTTTTGCGGTGGGCTTTTTCTGTTGAACAGACCCCACCCCAGAAGTAGTCATACCTGAACTGCAAATCTGTGAGAAGACGGCAAAAGTGAAGACCTCCAAACCAGCTGAGGGCTAGAAACTGGCAGAGGTGAAGCTCCCTTTGTCTTTCAGCAAACATACTGCAGTTCCCTCTTGTATGTATCCCTCATGACCTAGATTGTTCTTGCTGTATTATTGGTGAACATTTCTGCCAAAGTATTGTCCAGGGAAGTGATCATTAGATAACAACAATCCTGTGTCCAGCTTATTTGCTACAATATTAAAAAAAAAAAAAAGACCCAAAACCAAACAATAAAAGCATAATTATTTGCTTCTGAATAATTCAGTATAAGAGATGTTTATATCCCAGGCTGGGATACTACTGTTAACCTGAGCATGCAAGTGGCGTTCTAAAAAAATCATATGGGAATCAAAAAATCGTACGTGAATTTAATTCTGCTGCACTCATGATTGTTCTGCTGTGGTTCATCTGACACTTGGGCAACTTTTCACAGAGTATAAATTATTGCAGTGTTGGGGCTTCCCTTAAATTAGAGCAGTGAAATAATTTAGAGTGTTAAATATAGAGATGTAAATTCACTTTGCAATTTTTCCTCTTTCACAGCATGAAGCTCAGCTTGGTCAGAGGGGAAAGACAGGCTCAGGCAGCCAGGAGGACTATTTGGGAGCTGGCAGTCTTTGGCAGCTAGAGCTGTTTGGAAAGTTTCTATGACTGCTACTTAGGGATCTTCTGGAAGGACAAGTATGTGAGAGCTGATTCACTGAAGATAATAAAATGCTGAGCAACTAATACTTTTCTGAGTGCAGAAGTCTTGAGCAGGATCTGTAAACTGGCTGCTGTGTATCTTAGATAACTGCCAAGTTACTGGGTTTTTCCCTCAGCAAAGTCCTTAGTGTTGTGAGGAATTACTGAGTGATCATCACACATCATACCTCAGTTAACTCTGATCAGTTAAAGGATTTGAGATAGCCTTGAACTTCATGAGCACCTATGATACACTAAGTCATCCACAACTAGCCATGTCAAAAATAGCTCTTGGAGAAGCCCTTTCAGAAGTGATTTACCAGATTACAGATGTAGTTTTCTGCCTTCACCCAATCTGATTCTCCCATGACTGGTAGCTGGCATACTGCTGGTGGCTGTGGGCACCAAATATCCTGCTCTCAATTAACAGATCACTTCACTGATTTTTTTTTTTTTCCCATTTCCTTTTATTAATACCCTCATCTTTCCCTTATCTTCCTCCCTCACTTACCATGTTGATGTATCTTACTGTTCTTATTTCCAACAAGAGTTCCAGAGTTCTTTATGTCAGCAAACTGAGAAACTGCCTCTGGACACAATTCCTGGCACCTAATCTAGAATGATTTTGTAATTTTTCTGGGAAATGTAGTCTTCTGAATGGGCAGAATTTTAAAGAATCTTCTGGATTCAGAAGCTGACACTGGAAAGGCTCATATTACATCCCTCGTTATACCCTACACTCAGGAATGCAGTTTCTTAATTTACTTTAATCTGGCTGTATTCAAATGTGTTTGTTAAGATCCCAGAGAATTTTATTGATAGTTTAAATCTTGTGTTCTTTTTTTGCCAGAAGTTTAATGCTGCCTCAACATGTTCTAGAGAGAGATGGAAGGCTCTTATTAGCTGAAATTTTGCACAATAGTTAATATTGATTTTCACTGATCTCAAAACTGATTTTCCTTTTATCATTAACTGAATGTTATTTTTACTAGTGATTCACTACAAACAAAGATTGTCTGTATTTGCAGTTGTAGTTAATTCTAGACCCACTGTCAGCATTTTGCCAGACTGTTTTGTCTGCTTTAGTTTGTTTAATATATCTCTTAGATGAAGCAAATAAACTTTTGCTCTGTTTTTCCAACTCAGCAGTGTTCAATTCATTATAATATACATTAATCAATAATGAATGTAGTTGCATTTTATCTTTTAATATAGGGAATTCTGATTACAAAACCATAGAATTCATTTTCATTCTACTGTCTGCATATAAACAGAAATATCTTTATCTACTTCCTGTCATGCTGTAAGCAAGTGGGTTGAGATCTGATTGAATGCTCTAGCTGCCACTGTTTCACACAATGCATAGGGAACTTAGTATTCAGACCCAGATGTTCTGAGCATCAGTTAATGATTTAATTGACAATTACATCTAGAACAAAGGGAATGTTCTTCCTGACAAACAACATAAGGAGACCATGAAGAAAGTAAGTTTTAGGAAACAGGGAAAAATAGTGTGAAAGGAAAATATGATTAGGTAGAGAAGAAAGCACTGAACTGTAAAGTGTGGGTTTTAACCATTAAGGTTTACAAATAACATTGTAGTCTGGAACCAACATTTGGTTCATCCAGGCTGACACATGGCCCTGGTACCTTCTGCCTACTCTGTCTCTGAACAACCACTCTTACACCCCATTTTCAGGCTGCTGGAGAACATTTGGCAGCACATGGGGATGTCGACGGTCCCTTATGTATCAAACTTTGGTGGCATCTTTCTATTCCCATGGAAATGTCAGTGTAATGGACATGCTTTGCTATGATATACATGAAAAGAAATTGTGTCCTATTGATCACACCAGCCGTATACTAAAAACTGATAGTACAAATCAGTTCCTTCTAGAGAGAAGGTGTGTGAAAGCTGCTGATGAAATATATTTGTAATATATTCTAACACAGATTATTCCAGGATTATTTTACAAGAATTCATGGTAAAATTTCTGTGAGCCATCCTTTCACTCAGTATTTAATTAGAATTCAAGGGTCATCTACCCTGCTCACTGAATGTAACACTGTCATGCAGCTGCAGCTTTGTGCTGAAAGCCTTTACACACAGCAAGAAATCAAGAAGTGGTATTTCTGGGTATAATAAAGGCTGACAAATGAGCAGGTATAAGTATGAAAGGCACAACATGTATCAAAACAAAGGTGTTATTGGTATACTGTGCATGCCCAGTGCTTACATCTTCAGAAGCATTGAAGCCTTTAAAATACGCTATTTTTCACCATCACTGGCTGTGGATCATACACTGGTGTGTGATTGTTGGGGATCACTCACAACTGGAATTTCTTCTCACACCTCACTGGCTGCAGTGTTGGGTCCTGTCAGGGTAGGTCTCCCATATTTCCATGTGAGATCATTGGGATTTTTTTTCATGGAGCCAGAGATGCTCAGTGACAGACTGAACAGTTTGCTAACTTTGTGGGACATTATGTGTCTTGCATCTGTCTCTGCTGTGGCTTCTGGACAAGGCCTTTTTAAAAGAAAAAGGTTATTTTTCAAAAAAAAAAAATAAGTAAGCCCTTGCCGCCTTATGCTGTACTCTCTAACCAAACATGGAAATGTCAGAGACAACTCAGGCACATCATTGCTAGCTGAGACGGTGATTGGTGATGCAGACTTCGGTAATAAAACTCAGTTACAAGAGTATGAAGAGTTAATTCAGTTTGACTGGGCACTTCTTTTTCCTTTTTCTTTTTCTTTTTCTTTTTTTCTTTTTTCTTTTTCTTTTTATTTTTATTTTTCCTTTTTCTTTTTCTTTTTTCCTCTTCTTTTTCTTTTTCTTTTTCTTTTTTTCTCTTCTTTTTCTTTTTCTTTTTCTTTTTCATGTAGCTGATTATCCAGTCAAAAGAATATTACTATAAGTAGTAGATTTCACAAAAATACAGTGAGTGGAAGATTCATAGATACCATTTTTCAAGGAAAGCACTAACGAACAATGAAAGAACAGAAGTGCTGATTATGAAATGATGTAGAATATGGTAGACTAAAAGTCACCAATATAAGGTCCATTCACCTACAAGCAGAAAAAATTAAATTCTAAAGAACTGAGTTTGTGTATTTGTGAACAACCCAACCACAGGCTCATAAAAGTCAGTGAGACTGAACAATCAGAACTCCCACCTTTCAAAATCAGAACACTGCCTTTTTACGAGATACGTAAGAAGAGTAGAATCAAGGTACTAAGAGGTAGCTTCTAGCAGAAATTGAAGCCTTGACTCTGCTGAACTCATTATGTACCACAAAGTTACCAAACTGTTCCTAAAATAATTGTCTATAAAGTGAAACAACTTATTTCTAGGGCCTAAATAAATTATTATTTTAACAGTCACAATAACATAATTTGAAAAGAGTGGTAAAATTGGAAAACCAACCGCTGAAAAAATCTGAGAGCACCAAAAAATCAAATTATTTGGTCAGTGTTACCTTGACAGCAGAGTATATCCTGTAGGCTTTCTGTTGAATATATAGTTACACTTAACCTTTCCACTTGACAATGAAGATGAGAATTGAAACTTGGTTTTTCTTTCCAAATACTAGCAATAAAACACTGGAAGAGCAGGAATTATAACTAGAATATCTTTATTTCCAAAAGTAGATTTTTAAAAATATTTGTGGCTTTGTAGTAAGTGTTCTTGGGTATTATCTCCCCTCCACCACCTCATTGCTTCCTAGAAATATTTTACAAACATAAAAAGAGATCTTCACAGCTAATCCATGAAATGGAGCTATCTATTAGGAGTCATGTAAATACTTAACAGTTTCTAGGGATGCTTGGTCAGAACTTCCAGAAAATCTTGACTAAATAGGTGATCAGTCATAATTAAAGCAGGTGTATTTCTTTGATGTCAAAAATAATACTGAAATATTTCTGATAGGCAGACTAGTGGAAAGAGAATACGTATGTCTTATACTGTGACTAACCTACTCAGATCTTTTAAACTACCAGCTTGTCCAGAAAATCTAATTTTTTTTGTTTGAGTCATTTTGCATGTGCATATTAGGCATGGGTTAGTTCTTTGATGAAGTGCTATTAACATTAGAACTCTTTGGAATGAATCACAAATTTTCATGCATTATGTCATCTTTTACAGTCCTTCACCCACCTCAGAAGAATCATTTGTAAAGTGTCTTTGAATAATCCTAAATTAAAAATAAACACAGGAATGTGTGACCAGCAGGTCAAAGGAGGTTATCCTGCCCCTCTACTCTGCTCTTGTGAGACCTCACCTGGAGTATTGTGTCAGTTCTGGTGTCCTCAACATCAAAAGGACATGGAACTGTTGGTACAAGTCCAGAGAAGGGCCATGAGGATGATCAGGGGACTGGAGCACCTCCTGTATGAAGATAGGCTGAGAAAGTTGGGGCTGTTCAGCCTGGAGAAGAGAAGGCTGCTTGGAGACCTCATAGCAGCCTTCCAGTATCTGAAGGGGGTCTACAGGGATGCTGTGGAGGGACTCTTTATTAGGGACTGTAATGACAGCACAACGGGTAACTGGTTAAAACTTAAACAGGGGAAGTTCAGATTTGATATAAGGAGTAAATTCTTTCCTGTGAGGGTGGTGAGGCACTGGAAGAGGTTGCCCAGGGAGGTTTTGAATGCTCCATCCCTGGCAGTGTTCAAGACCAGGCTGGACAAAACCTTGGGTGACATGGTTTAGTGGGAGGTGTCCCTGCCCATGAGAGGGGGTTTGGAACTAGATGATCTTAAGATCCTTTCCAATCCTAACTATTCTATGATTCTATGAAATAAAGCTTATTTTTTGAAGTTAATTGTAGAATGAAAAATAAACAGAATTCTCCATACAGAAAAAATGAATTCAAAGAGTACTTGGAGGTTTTTTAGGTGAGTCATATATCATAAGCCAGTTCACATAAAATGAGTACATAATAAAATGAAATACATTCCAAAACAGTAAAAGCTGATAGGTGCGCAGGTGATCCAACCTAAGTAACCTGAGGTGAGTAACTGAATTTCAATACATTAGTCTCTGTAAATGATGAAACCGTCCCACAGATAAAGCTGTTTGGGGTGCACGTGTACAGTCTGGCATATTACTAACACTATATAGCCCTCCATTGTATCTTTGATGTTTAGAGATTAAGAGCAGTTGTATTTGTCTTCTGATAAGTAGTGAGGGGTGTAACTTTGTGCAATTTCCAATGTGTGAGTCAAAGGTTTAAAGAAACTGAGATACTGAACTTTGCTCATGGTTACTGCAGTTTCCCAGCCTCAGAGTTGCAGTTTGGCAAGAGAATAACTGAGACATTGGCAGTTTTACAGAATTCAAACAGAATTCATGTGTGCATACATGGCAGTAAAGAATAACTACAGAAATAATAACCTCCCTATCAGATAAAAAGAGTTTTCTGTTAGATTTGATGCTTTGGAATTATATTGACTCCTTATATTGCCAAATAAAATTGTAAGGGAACAAAACTGAGCACTGGATCACTGATGATCCCTATTGCTTAGCTGCTAGGAAACAACAGTTATGGCTGTGCCAACCAGTGTTTGACTTATCTGTCCACTAAATTATGACATCTAGTCAAGGCACAAGGTGTAGCATGCACCAAGATCATGCTCAGTAGGCAGTATGAAATAGATACACTGCACTGCCCTCCAACACTGTCCCTGCATTTTCAGATACTCATGTCTTTCTGGCCATACTCTTGGGAATTCAGCAAGTACCCTCGCCTTCCAGCTTCCTGTTATGAAAACATCACTCTGAAAAGCTGCAGAACAACGCTCATTCTTTCAGGCACTTTGAACTGAAAATAATAGCAATAATATCTCAGGATACCATATATGGCTTCCAAGAACCATATGAACTGGTATGTGCCTCCTATCACAGGCTCAGGATGTGGTTCTTTTTGGTCATATCCTGACCATATATGCTCAGATTTCTGTGAGTTTTGCAGTTGGTAACTTCTCTGACACTTGCATTTGTGTAACAGAGTGCTGAGAGGTCACTTCTGCGATATGCGGTTTTACTGCTGTGCTAGAGTTACTACTGTTGACTAAGAAGGACTCCCCTTCGTAGGCCCCATCTGAGCATTGAAATAGTCCAGAGCGTTTAATTCACAGAAGTAAACAAATAAAAATAGTGGAGTATTAACAGTATTCACACTGGCTGCTTTAAGTATAGTATCTGACTTCAATGCAACTTGTGGCTCCTGACTTTAGGAACCTATGTTTCCTATATCTTGTCAAAGAAGTGATGAACTTCTATAAAGCGACCCGGATAAGCTATGTTAAAAACTTAAATTTAAGAGGATTTATCATGAAGAACATATTTGCAAACATGTTTGCTAAGACTGAAATGAAATTCTTCACCTAGAAGTCAAAAACGGTGACATTTACTGGAAAAAGCCTATGTACTTCTCATTTTCTTAATAGTTATAGATTTGGAAAGAGAATTCAATTAGGGATGTGTCTGTGCTTGTCAGTTGTAGTCTGTCACTTATCTGGAATTTAATTCTTCTGTCAACTTAAGTGTCTCTGACTTTGTAAGGCTTGCCCTGCACTGCTTATGGCACATGTTCTCGTATTGCCATATGGGTCCCTGAACCTAAAGGCATATTTGATGATGATGATTCCAAGAATCCAAATGGTGGAGAATGTAATACCTAAGAGGAATGGCACTTTATTGTATCTGCTGGACAATTGAAAGTTATATAAGGCATCTTTTCCAGGAGTTCACTATAACATTCCTCTTTCCATCTAGGCTTGGCCTTCTGGCTCCTTGTTCTCCATGCACTATGGTGTGTTGAGTGTACATGTGGTTATTGTTTTGCAACTTCTTCTCTACAAGTAAAAATTCCCAAAATTATTTGCATTCTTATAGAAAACACTTTCCAAAAGAGATTAATTTGAGAAAGAGGGAAAAATATTATCAAGTTTGCAATGTAAATTATTTTTAGGCTAGCACAAGGCCCATTACAAACTGATAAAAATATTTGGTTCATTCTTTTTAGACATGGATAGTACTATGTATAAGTTGCCTCTGTAAGATTCTAATTAAAGATTCTTTACATATTGGCATAGTCTAACAACTGAAGAAAAACTGTGAAGGATGAAATAAGATATCTGGAAAGGAACAAAAATTCTGTAGCCATTTTCTTACCATAGTATTTATAAAGTGTGCAGTATCAGCAATATGGGTTCATAAAGCAGAAGACTATGCATGTATCCAGGTGTAATACATTTATGAAATTAAGAAATGTAGGTAACATAACCTTCTAAGTGATTGAATGTGTTTGTTAAAATTTTCAGAAGAGTCAAAGGGCCAGATTTTAGTTATAAAAGATTTAGTTATAAAGATTTTAGGACTATTTATTGGCAACTCAGGCAACTGTAGGGAGGAGCCTTACACTGACTGGACTAACACATCCAAGACACTGCTGAAACCAAACTTAGGTGATGCAAATCCTTTGCACAAATGTAGGTTGCAGTTTGACTATTCCCATGAAATATAGCTGAAGATGATAAACAAAAGGTGAAGCTGAAGAGCAAGCTAGAAAATGAGTGAAGTAACTCCAGTGATGACACAGAGATCAGAAGGAAAGGCCTGTCTAAATATTCATTTTCATTTATCTTTTGAGTGTGGGAGTACACTGAGTCACTGAGCTAGAGGGGAAGTAGTAATACATCACATAGGCATATGATGTATTACTAGATTCTTTTATTGAATCTAGTTTTGTGTTCAAGCAATTAGCACCAACCTGTTAAAACCTGAGGCATTTCCTAAGGTATTTACTTTCTTATTGATCAAAGGCATTTGTTGCAATTCACTTGATAGTGTTTCAGAAGTTTCCTGCTAGGTTATGTACTCACTGATGTTTTTGCTAGTGAAGTACTGAAGAATACAGTTTTTATTTTGCTTTGTAAAGGCTCCCAGCAGACTATAAAGTGCAAATGATCAACAACAAGAATATTGTTCCCAAGGGAGTATCATTGCAAGATTGCTATGAGTCAATACCTGTTGCATTTTAATAGTAATTTTACTAGTTATTTGCTCTATTAAAACTCTTTGGAATTTAGTTCTGTTTCTTTGTTTCTTTGAAGACTGCAATGCCAGCTATAGTAATCTCTTCATGCAGAAGAATCTTAATCTCTAAGTGTTAGATGAATTTGAAATGAGCAACAACTATGCAAACTTCAGAAGACAGAACAACTTCAGTGAGCATCCTGTAGCCAACCAAATTTTTCAAGTCCAGCTATATAAATCCAGGTTACCAGAACTACTTGCAGAAGTTGCTTAAGACCAGTCTGGGCTGGTATGAAAGAATGGCTAATGAGCAGCTGGTCTATGTAAAAGAGCTTAGAAGAACACGTCCATATCAGTTAGAACCACAGAATTAAGGGAAAACTTATGTTTGAAGGGACCATCTAATTTAGCCCCTGCTCATGTTGAAACTGGATCAAGTTGTTCAGGGCCTTGTCCCTAGAGTGTTCTAGAAATCTGGGAGGATAAGATTGCAAAGTCTAAGGCGCCTCTTCAGTGTTTAAAACCCTTATTACAAAAGTTTTTTTCTTTTCTTTTTCCTGCTATCTAGTCAGAATCTCTTTTGCAGCAATTTCTGCCAATTGCCTCTTGACTTACTGCTGTGTACCTCTGAGAAGAGTCTGTCTTGGTCTTCACTAAAACCTACAGCTGAAGCTTAAGACAGCAGCTAGATCCTCTTGACCCTTCTTTTCTCCACTGTGAACAAGCTCAAGTCCTACAGCCTGTCCTCATACGTCACATGCTTCATCCTTTCAAACACCTTTGCTCTCTTTTTCTACTTATGCTTCAACTGGTCAATGTCTATCTTGTACCAGGGGATCAAGACCTGGCTCCAAGCCTGGTGCCACCAACAGAATTTTGGGAGTTTTCATCATGGGTTGGTCTACATGACACCAGGTCTGCTGGTGACGGGGTACACTTATCTCAAAGAAGGAAAATCACCTTTGTGTAGGAGTTAGCAGGGCTCATTGGAAGAGCTTTACACTAGATTTGAAGGGGGAAAGCCAGGCTTCCTGGAGATAAGCCTGGGGACTGCATGCCAGTGTTTGAGAGATGGTGTGCTAGCAAGGTCCTTCAGTCTGCCATTTCACTGGAAGCAGTGGAGGGAGATCCACATGGGAGCAAAGACACAAGGGTTATTGATGTGTGAGAAACCATGGAAACAAGTGAAAACGGTCAGATAGGAATTAGAGCTTCTCCCCCTCAAAAAGGTGGTGGGATCAATAGCCCAGCAGAAGTGCATCTACACCAAAGAACGCAGCATAAGCAACAAACACAAGCAGGAAGCAGCGGCACAGGCAGAAAACTATGATACAGCTGCAATCAGAGAACTGTGGTGAGTTGACTCACACAACTGGAGTGCTACAATGTATGGTTATGAATTCTTCAGAAGGGATTGGCAAAGAAGGAGAGGTGGTGGGAGAGTGTATGTTAGGGAGTGTTTTGACTGTCTAGAGCTTTACAATGAAGGTGAAAGAGTTAGCAGTTTGTGGGTAAGAATCATGGGGAAGGCCAACAAAGCAGGTAGTATGGTTGAGTCTGTTACAAACCACCCAATCAGGATGAAGAGGCAGAAGAAATATTCTGTAATTAGCCAGAAGAAGTCTCACAATTTCTAGCCCTTGTTCTTGTAAGGGATTTCAATTTACCAGATGTCTGATGGAAATACAATACTGTGGAGAGGAAACAGTCCATGAGGTTCCCGGAGTGTGTAGAAGGTAACCCTGACACAGCTGGTGAGTGAACCAGTGAGGGAAGGCACACACGGGAAGTGTTGTTTGCAGAGGACTTGTGGAACATGTGATGGTTGGAAGCCTTCTTGGGCAAAGCAGTCACAAAATGATTGATAGAATTTTGATTATGGACAGGTAAGGAGGGTGGTTAGCAGAACTGCTACTTTGGACTTCTGGAGAGCAGACTTTCATCTGTTTGGGAGAGTGGTTGACAGAATCCTTTAGGAGGTAGTGCTGAGGGGCAAAGAAGTCCAGGAAGGCTGGACATTCTTCAAGAAGGAAATCTTAAAGGTGCAGCAGTAGGCTGTCCCCATGGGCTGAAACATGAGCCAGTGAGGAACGAGACCAACCTGGCTGATCAGAGAGCTTTGGCTGCAACTCAGGAACAAAAAAAAAGAGTTTATGAGCTTTGGAAGAGGGCGCAGGAAACTCAGGAGGACTACAAGGATGTCATGAGTTTTTGAAGTGAGAAAGTTAGGAGATCCAAGGCCCAGCTAGAACTTAATCTGCCTGCTGCCATAAAAGACAATAAAAATGATTCTGTAAGTACATTAGAAACAAGTAGAGGGCTAAGGAGAGTCTCCATCCTTTATTTGAAAAGGGGGGAACCACAGTGACAAAGGATGAGGAAAATGCTGAGGTATTTCATGCCTTCTTTGCCTTAGTCTTTAGTAGCACTACCAATTTTCTCCAGGTATCCAGCTCCCTGAGCTTGAAGACAAGGATGGGGACCAAAATGAAGACCCCATAGTGCAAGGGGAAATGACTAGTGACTTACTATACCACTTAGACATATGCAAGTCTAAGGGTCCAGAGGGGATCCACCTAAGAGTACTGAGGGAGCTGTCAGAAGAACTCACTGAGCCGGTTTCCATCATATCAGCAGTCCTGGGTAACCAGAGAGGTCCCAGGGGACTGGAGGTTAGCAAATGTGATACTCATCTACAAGAAGAGCTAGAAGGAGGATCTGACGAACTACAAGCCTGTCAGTCTGACCTTGGTGCCAGGAATCTTATGGAGGAGATCATTCCCACATGGCACATACATGGCAGCCAGATCGTCAGGCCCAGCCACCATGGGCTTATGAAAGGTAGGTTCTGCTAGACTAGCCTCATCTCCTTTCATGGCAAAGCGACTGCTTAGTGGATGAGAGAAAGGCTGCAGATGTTGCCTACCTAGACTTTAGTAAAGCTTTTGACACAGAGTTCCACAGCATTCTCCAGGAGAAATTGGCTGCTCATGGCTTGGACATGTGCACTGTTCACTAGGTAAAAGACTGGCTGGGTGGCTGGCCTCAAAGAGTGGTGGTGAATGGAGTTAAATCCAGTTGGAGGCCAGTCACAAGTGGTGTTCCCAGGGCTCGGGACTGGGGCCAGTTCTGTTTAAAACCTCATTGATGATGTGGATGAGAGGATCAAGTGCACCCTCAGCAAGATGACACCAAGTTGGTCAGAAGTGTTGCTCTGCTGGAGGGTGGGAAGGGGCTGCAGAGAAATCTGGACAGGCTGGGTCAATGGGCCAAGGTCAACTGTATAAGGTTAAACAAGGCCCAGCGTCAGACACTGCGCAACAACCCCATGCAGCACTACAAGCTTGGGGCAGAGTGGCTGGAAAGCTGCTTAATGGAAAAGGACCTGGTGGTGCTGATTGACAGAACTGAACATGATCCAGATTGTGCCCAGCAGCCAAGAAGGCCAACAGCATCCTGGCCTGTATCAGCAGTAGTGCGGCCAGCAGGGCCAGGGCACTGATCATCCCCCTATGCTGGGTGCTGGTGAAGCTGCACCTCGAATCCTGTGTTCAGTTCTGAGCCCCTCACTACAAGAGAGACACTGAGATGCTGGAGCATGTCCAGAAGCTAGTGAAGGGTCTGGAACACAAGTCTGTGAGGAACAACTGAGGGAACTGCTTTTTTTTTTATTCTGGAGAAGAGAAGGTTCAGTGACCTTATCGCTCTCTACAGCTACCTGAAAGAAGTTTGCAATGAGGTGCGAACAGATCTCTTCTCCCATGTAACAAATGATAAGAAAAAGGAAAAAGCCTCAGGTTGTTCTGGGACAACTTTATATTGGATATTAGGGAAAATTTCTTTGTGGAAAGGGATATTAAGAGTTGGAACAGGCTGCCCAGGGAAATGGTTGCCTCACCATCCCTGGGTATTTGAGGTATTTAAAAGATGTGTACACATGGAGCATAGGGACATGGTGGAGTCTGTGGGATACTCTTGCTAATGCAGACAGTATTTTATTAGGTCTCATTGCCTCATGGGCAATTGCCTTTGTGAGCCTTTGTTTTTTTTTTCTCTCATTGCCTTTGTGAGCCATGTTCAGCTTGTGCACTGAGACTGCTGTCTCTCCCTGCAGAGCAGCTCCCCAGCTGAACAGGGTTATTCTGCACCAGGTCTAGAATTTTCTGTTTGTCTTTATTGAACTTCTTGAGGTTTCTGCTAGCCCACTCCTTCAGCCTGCCAAGATCCATCTTAGTGGCAGCCCTGCTGTTCAGAGTTGCCTTTCTAAAGGCATAGGAATTTATATGATTTGGACATGGTAAATCTATGCTGGCTTTTACTAATCATTTCTTGTCCTTCATGTACCTGTAAATGGTCGCCATGAAGATTTACTCCCTTATTTCCCAAGGGCCTATGGTGAAGCAGACAACTGTAGTGCCCTTTCTGTCTTTTTTTCAAGGCGGATGCAATTTTTGCCTTTTTCTAATCAATGTAGACCATCTACTCCAGTCTCCAACGCCTTTTAAAGATAATGGAGTGCTGCTTCATAATGACATTGAGAATTGTTCCGTTGAAACTGATTTTTTGTTGTGCCATCACCTGCAGAGAGAGTTTAAAGCGTGAACAATAATGCATGAAAAAAATCACACATTTATACCATAGCAGCTGAAAGAAGCAAGGCATGGAGATGAAAAGGAACACAGTGGAGATTAGAAAAGCTCAGGATGGTTAAGGGGCAGATTTTCAGTTTGTGTCTCAAGAGCACTTTTGGCTCTACCTCTCTCATCCTCCCTTTAGCAGCAGCCTAAAACATGCTCTCCATACACAGTAGCTACTCCAGTGTCTTTCTTGTAAAGAAAGTCCTAGGGAGGAGCTGGCATCAGAACTGTTGCTACTAGGTCCAAGATGAGCTGCTGCTTTTCACACCAAGGGGCAGGGACAGGTAGGAATTACCAAAAGAGGAGCCTGGGAGGAGGATGCAGCAGCTGCTGGGGTGGGACTTCCTCATCCACAGTGTTCTCTACCTCTCACTCCTTTGTTCCAGAGCCCAGATTTCCAGGATGTGCTGCCACTGTCAGGGGGTGGATGACAGAATGTGCTTGGGCAGTGTTTTTCCATCAGGCACCTGCTTCTCATGTCATACAAGAAAACGAGTAGACAATATCACAACGGCTTGGGACAAGGTGATACACAGAAATGCAATCATAAGCTATCTTCATCAAATTGAAAGAGATAAGGAAGGAAGGATTTCAAGGGTATTTTTAAAGGTTAAAACTGCTGTAGAAGCTACACAAGACAGTGCTAGGATCCTGTGAACTCACATAACTCTAGAGGTATACAACATACATCGGTGCTAGTGCTGGGTGATAATCAGGGGGAGGAATAGTCACTCTTCAAGTACAATTCTTCTCCTTCAAAGGTGCGTTCTTGAAGTAGTCACATGAATCACTTTCTGTAAGTGCCTATTTCCAGTAATCTATATTAAGTGAACCAGGAATAATTTCCATATTCACACTTTCAAAAGCAAAATTATGTCAGTTTTTATTGGTGAAAAAAGTGAGGATTTTGAATATGATCTTGATTAAGTGCTTTTAAGGGTACAATGTCAGAATTAGATTAAAATGAAGCTTTCTTAGCAGCTGACTGTTGGGCCATCTAAGTATTGTTGCCAGCCCAAGCTAATGTAGAAACTTTCCTTTTTGTGGAAGCACACTCACATCCAATTAAAAAAGATTTTCACCACATCATGAATATTCATTTCTGATGTATTTATTGCAGATTTTGTAATTATGTTTATTGATTTATTGTGCAAACATATTTCATACTTCATTAATAAAATTTCTGAGTAGGCTTTTGGAATTCATCGTGGAAAAGAGGAAAGTTCAGAGCTATGTTAGAGTTATGCATGGATTTCTGTGGGCTTCTTCATCTAGTCTCAGATGTTCTGCATTACCTTCTTAGACACTTTAAGTAATAACTTCTTCAGACATACCAGTTATGATTCTGCATAAGAAGTATGGGAAGTGTGTAGCTCAAATATTTAAGCTTTCCCTAAGCATTTTGTTTGTAATATTAAACAAACCTTGAATTAAGTTATTAATTTTTTAGAAAATCAGACGCCATATTGAAATGAGCAGTCTTAAACACATAAGCAAGACACAAAGAAGAAATGAAAAAAGAGGAATTAAATGTGAAAGACATCCCTTTGCCATTTAATGTCTTTAACTTAAATGTCCAATTTTTTTTATCAGGGTGTCTTAAACAAGCTGCTAGGGACAAAGTCAAGTTCACAGTAACTGTCTTTTTCTTTCATATTACCTACAGTTCAGATTATCTGGTTGATCTGTTTTGGTTATTTTTTCTTTTGAATGAGCAAGAAACTGGGGGCAGGAGAGGTGATGCCTTGTTTACAGATAAATATGCAGCTTGAAAGAAAACATGATATTCAATATTGTGAAGAGAGAAACAGCTTACTTGGGTGAGTGGCAAAAAATCTTACCAATTGCTTGACATCTTTGTACTTTACTCTTTGCAGAGCTTCTAGTCTCATGTCTTTTTTGGAAGTATATAAAGTATTATATTTTTCTGTCATTTAACTTTGAGGCAAAACTTCCTGGATGTTTCTATGGCAAAATCACATTCAGTAAAAGCACTTCAATTCAAGACTATTTGGTCACCTTCCATTCCAGAAATAAGTAAATAATACCTTTTGACATTGGATTTTATAGAGAACTTGATAGTAGAGACCTTGTACTTTGTCCTGCTACAGTTTTACAGAGAAACAATCCGATGCTGTCAACTCTTAATTCATCCTTACTACCGCAACCATAATGTGGTTAAAAATGTGGAAGCCACTGCACAGTGAACACACAGTTTCTTTTCCTTAGTTAAACTGTAAAAATAAAAACACCATCTTTGTATATTTGGCTTGGAATGTGCTTCTTCACACTGTGGCCATTTCAAACTTATGCTGGACCTTGGCTCAATCTCAAGTGGGTTTGTAAAATACTAATGGAAGCAAAGTGCAGAAAGGCAACAGAATTTTTCCTCTGACTCCTTTTCTAGTATTTAATGAACTTAAAGTATTTTTATTTTAATGTGTAGTGGGTCTGTTCCTGCTTCACAGTTCTAAATCTTCACCGCTGAAAACAAACATGCAGTTTTAGTTTGTAGAAAAATTTGCGCTTATTTTCTCAGTCCAAGACTGCGAATTGGAAATGACAATAAACCTTGAAAGGAAAGCCTAAGGAAAGCTGTTCTGCTGAAGGAAAGAAGAGCTAGGAATCAGTTTGTTCTGTACCAGGTTTCTGTATTTTGTGTGCTGTCGCATTTAAAGTTTTCGTGCCTACATCATCTCCTTTTGATCCAGTTCAAGAACAGCTGCACTGAGTCAGACCAAAGTATCCCAGTGTCCACCACTGGTAATTTTTAGAGAGCATAAGGAAAGTGCAAACATAGAGTGGTCTTCCCCCTACCATATCTCCCTGCTTTCTGCAGTCAGTGGGTTATGAACTCACCAAGGTGGAGGCTGACTGATTAGAGATAGATGATCTTTTGTGAGGCAGACATACGTCCCAGTAATGTTTTGTTTACCACCAGATGACTAAAGCTTGGGTTAAGGTCTCAATAAATCTGTTTGTTATGGAGCTCAGCTCTTATTCATGCTATCTTCACCTAACAGATAATCATTTAATATCCTTTACCACTGGCTATAATGTTGCAAACAGATAATGCATATCTCCAGCCATTATCCAAGCGGCTGCAAATGTTTTATCTATTCATACCCTTTCGTTTTTTACAATACTTAGTATTTTCAAAACAAGTTCTTGATACTTTTCTTCCAGATCACCACTAGCCATTCTGTTACTGTGCCAAGTCATTGTTTTGCATTTCCCAGACCAACAGACTGTTCAAAGTTTGCTGTGTCCTGTGCTCCTGCCTTCCACCACTTCTAGCCCTGGTTATCCTACTATCTTCAAGAGTCTATGCAGATCTCATCCCCTCTGTATGGCTACAGCACAGACCATTCACCAGTCCCTCTAGTTCTTTCTTCCTTCAGCTTTTCTCAGTTGGGTGGCTCTAAACTGATGTGTTTTTTTGGTCCATTTCCTTGCACTCAGCGCTGAAAAAATTCTCCATTTCACAAATATGTTGAAAAAGTTCTTTGAGAACATCAAGTGCTTTTTCCTCTGTTGCCTTACATCATCTTGTTGTGGTATTGGGAAAACTTGCCTAAAATTAGTCTGATGTGTGGCTAATGATGACCTCTTCATTTTTATTTATTTTTATGTGAGTGAATTTGTTGGGGTTTTTGGTTTGTGCTGTTTTGTTGTTGTTTTCTTTTTTTTGAGGAGGGAGGAGGTTTGTTGGTTTGTGTTACTTTGTTTTTGTTTTGGCCTGTGTTGCAGACTGGTTTTGTATGTTGTATAGGTAGGGAAAGGAAGTAGGCCCGCCTCCAAGAATATTTCTGGAAGTCCAATGCATGGTTCTTATTAACTTGCATGCATTCAGAAATATGGGATGAATAAAGAAAATGCTGAGTATAATAGAATGGCACAGTTAAAGATGTGAATGTAGGCCAAATTGTACCATGCTGGAGCAGAGAAAAGATAGAATATAGGAAATTGATAGAGTAGGGTAATGCAATACCAAGAAGGTTCAAACTTCATAACATTTACGCAGTAAAGTGGTATGTGCTGTTGCTTTTGTTAGTGAACAAACATTCAGCATTCATACATCCAGAGCGCTTTCTGTGAAGGCAGTGAGTGGGCTGTAGTTATGTACTACTTTGGCAGGCAAAACTACTATAAAATCCAGAACCAAATCCGAAACAGTTGCATCACATCTCAAAGACAATGTAGCAGATGGTAACCAGCAAATTGTGTTATTTCTTGTGTTAAATTCCATTTCTTTCTATACAGTTGTCTGAGCCCCTTCAGCAACCTCTTTCCAGGGTAGTGCCTATAGCATGTTTAGAAATAAACTAAATTTATAAATAAACAGGAATCACCATTATGCTGTTAGACAGTGTCTGTATTTTACATAAAATAAGAGTATATTCTGCAGAACTGGGGAACATTCAGGCACTGAGCACCACTGAGCCTGTAACAAGGCTCCTCCAGATCTCAGCTGTAACAGCCCTGAGGTTTGAATTGCAGTCTGGGACATAGGATAAATTCTTTGTCTAGGTTCCCATGGTTTTTAATAATTGGGAATCGGGGCATTTGTGTTCCATCCTCAGCCTGTGTTAGGCTGCTGTTGTCCATCTAGTTTCTAATGTATACACTGTGCAAATGGAGCAGGTCCTATTAAGGGAGAATGTGGGTTCTGCCTGCAAAGGAGAACTGTGGGTTCTTTCCACCTTGGTAGGTAGGGTTCCAAGTTGCTGGGAACAGAAATAACTGCAAATGCTATGCTTTGCAATGAAATGACTGCAAAGCAAATGCTTTGCTCATAGCTACATCACGGTTATGCAATATTTTAATGCTCTGTGTGTGTTTGAATTCAGACACTTTGTGCTTTATAAGGACAATGACAAATAAGTTCTTTAGCTGCTGGCCACTTCTGTCCCAAGAGCACTAGCCACCACATCTAAAATGTGTTGAAGAACTTTCTGTGGAGCTGTTAATTTTGTTGACACAGTAGAACAGTTTAGCAGTGATTATATGTATAAATACGGGACTAGACCCCAAAAAGAATCTTGAGTGTTGTGATACTTGGCTTTTCTACAGTTCACTTGGATTCAGAAGTCTAGTATATTGGAGACACATGCAGACTTTCTGAATACATCACTGTCCACCACCTGCTATAGCTAGACAGGTATCACTTTGCTGTTTCCATTTAGAATGTGGAATTCAGAATCTTCTCCTGAAAACAGAAGTTTAAAAGCCCTGTTCTTGCAGTGGGATGGAGATCTCTCTTTTTAAATGCTGAGTGTTGTTATCTCATCTACTGAAGGGTATGACACCCTCCAAAAGCTTCTGGACAAATGTCCAGATTCAAATCCTTTTTCCCAAACAAACTACAGGAACTGAATGGTTTTTCCATTGTACCCCTACAGACTTCCAGGACCTGCTGCATAAACCAAACTTTACTAGTCCTATTTAGAGTGCTGCTAATCCTTACTTGAATCATCTGGTTTTATAGCCTGGATTTGAAAGGAGCACAGAGTGGGCAAGTTTAAGGTTGCTCAACTACAGAAGTAATAGACCATCATCTTCCGGCTGAGGCATTCATGTGTTTTATTCCTGACAGAATAAATTAAAAAGGCTGGTGGCAGGCTGATGATAGCGTTGCATTTAGGTCCTAGTGTCGCAGTTCACTACTTGAGTTGTGGGGGAAAGCGCTTCTCCTACTGATTGTGTTGCATGGATAAACAGGACTATTAATCAACTTTGACAGGAAGAGGTATGAGTCATAAGAGATTTAGCTTCTTCAAACACTTACATGAATGTGCCATTTTTAAAAAAATTCTATTGGGAATAGAATTGGGTGCAGGAATTGAATTTCCAAACAGCACAGGCAGGCAGCAGATGTTATTGCTAATATCTGTTCTCTAGAAAACCCCATCTGAAGAATGATCTGTTATTGCTAAAGTCAAGATTGCTGAAGAAATTTGCATTTACATCAGGGAGGAAGATGCTTCTTTCAGACTGTTATTTTCAGAACTGGAAAAGGCAACACAGAAAAACAACCGGAGTAGATTTTCTTTTTCCTTCTGATTTGAAGTTTAACTCTTCCCATGGGTGTTATGATGTTTACATCCTTTTTATTGCTACCTAGAACAGTGCAGTAACAAGGTGTGTTTATGGATGGAAGATATGTTCTTTTCGACTATGGAAGAAGTACTAAGCAGCTGTTGTCAGCATCTGAGCTAAATTAAAAAAAAAAAAGTTATGATGTTTGCTGTCCACTGGCATTTATGATGCTGTGTTCTGTGGTACAGATTTCCCTTTCCCCAGTCACGGAAATGGTCTTTCCAAAGTTCCTTCAATTATTGTTCAGTCTTGTTAACAAAGGTGGTTCTTGTGTTGCCAGCTACAGCATGGGCAATGTTGATATACAATCTTGTATTTAGTTTACGTTGGGACAGTGTAGTTCCTGGTAGATGACAGCATCTGCCTCGATTGTAGTCAGACATGCTCTTTTAGGGAGTTGATTTTTAGCCTTAACAAAATAATTACTCAGAAAACAATCTGAAAATTAAGTTATTTGAAAATACTGACCATATTTTTCAAAACATTTATTAACCTTTTATTGTTGCTTGCATTTAAGTGGATATTAATGTATATCCACTGACAAACTCTGACTAAATGAAAAGTCAAGAATATTTTTCCTGTTCTTTTTAGTACAGAACAAGAGATATTAAGAAAATACAACATGAAAGAATGCAATAACAAGAGAAAATACTTCTTAAAATATTCATTAATTTTTAATCTGATCTTTGAAAATTAATAGCTAAAGCCTGATTAATACTGGGTAAAGGATGATACTACATCTGCACAATTAATAAAGTAAGATGTTTTGTGCATGTAAGGTCTTTAGACTCCGTGCCAGTTACTAGGCATGTAGAGTGTCTTCTCTGAAAAAAGCTATAACACACTCATCGGGAATTCAACATCAGTAAATCTTATCTAACATCCCTGAAGAACATATAAATATTTCTCTTGGTTTACAATAACTTCAAGAAGCTGTAAAAGTCCTTTATATCACCAACAAATCAAAGCAAGAACTGTCCATCTTATAGAAGCACATCACTGTTGAAAACAGATTTTATTATTCTTTACAGAAAGTTGATTTTTCTTTAGAAAATAAGTAGACAGGTAAGAGAAGTCTTAAGGAGACACCAGACAGGGAGACAGGCCCGGCTTTGTTCTGAAGGATAAAAAAAAAAAAAGATGAAGGAGCTGTGCATTAAATGCTAGTTAAGTGAAGAACATCTGAGAGCTTTTCCCCATGCTGATGATGGTTATTTTTCTCTTTTTAGGAAACAGGACTCAGAGAGAGGTGATTGCCAGCACTTTCTCCTACTAGGAGTAATAAAGTGTAGTGAATAATGTGATAGAGTCAAGTCTCAAAGCAGTAACCATGCTGCTTGCATTTTTGTACCATAGCAAGTACAAGATTTAGACAAAATGGCTGAAGACCTTGTCAGCTCTGATGAAGAGCGAGTGGAAAGATTCCTACTGGGATTAGGGGAAATATGCAGTGTCTAATTCTGCAACATGCTGCACACCAACAAGGACAGAAGCAAAAGGTAAAAATGCTCCAAGGGAATGGCTGTAATCCTTTCTGGATAAAAACTCAAGAGCTTATTTCTTTGTGTTTGATTTATATTCAGTTCACTCATGATTTTCTTCTGGTTCTTCTCTGGAAGGGAAAATGAAGTGGAAATGACTGTTGCTGGGTGCACCTATACTGTTGAGGACTAGAGTTAAACCACAGAGATGCAATCATTTACCTTGAGATGTTATGAAGAAAAATCTCATCACAATTCAAAACTTAAGTTTAATAATCTAAAACTGTGAACAGTTTGCTTGGTGTCAGGTCTGGCTTTCTTAGTGGAAGGTGTTTTCAACTAACAATGTACAAAAATATGTATGAATGTGCGTCATATTTAAGTTGAAGTCTAAAAACCTCAGGTAAACACTATAAAGGTGAGCAACTACAGGAATTAGATTACCGTACTTCTAGGAACTGCTAGTAGCAGGAAGCAACAGTAATTTCATCCACATATCTGAAAAGGCAATATCATACTGCCACATCTCTTCACAGGAAGGGTTCAGACAGCTCTTGACCACCTGTTAACTGGTTGATGTTTCTGGGACAATAAGGCAGGTGTTAAGGTCATATCAGGTACTCTTCCACTGAAATGAATCTCAGCTCACACAGCTCCTAGAGAAATAAGAATGACATTTTTGTATGCAGAGATCTATTAGTTGTGCTTTGAAAGCTTGTACAAATGCAGTCATCAGCAGGGAGGGGAAAAAAAGTACCTGCTTGATATTTTCAGATTGTGAGGAAGGTACTAAGCTGCCTAGTACTATCAAAAATGCCAAAATATTGTATCATGGTAGTATCCTCCATATCCCAATTAACATTAATCTTGGAAATTTGAGCACCAAGGATTTCTGGACATTTTCATGTATAAATGTTAGTAACACAGGACTTCTTTTTTTTTTTTTTTTTTTTTTTTAATTTAGGTACTTACAGTGATGTCAAGGTCTTTCAATGCTTTTGTTAATCCAGCATTAGTTCCCTCTTTATTTGATTCTCATTTATGCCAGTTCAAATATAATATTTGCTGTATACATTCACTGCTGCCATCCGCTCCCAGTGATGGCAAAGATACTCAGTGCTCTTTCTATTGTGTGGTAGACATCAAGCCTGATTCAGCAAATATATTGGTTATTACACTTGTTTCAATAGTGAAGTCATGGTTCAAGAATGGAGTATAATGTTGCAGGACACCACTTCTTTTCTTAGGACAGTGTTTAGGACATATCCTCAGTAGCAATACTCAGCTGTGTATTGCTGGATGTATGGGGATTGCTAATGACTGCTCCTGCAGGACCTGCAGATGGCAGATGTGCTTCTACTCCAGCTGTGCTGCATAGATTTGCATTTCTGATGGCCTTTTGGGATATGGAACATAGATGCTAAACTTACTGTCACCAATTTTTTGCCTCATCTTTCCTGTAACTTAATGGACTCACTAGTATTTTGCAATATGGTGATCTCATTCTCCATTTGAAACAGCTCACGAAATTGTGTATAATGGGTGAGTCTTATCTGTTTGCTGTGTGTTATATTACTGGTTGGGTAATCATTTATCCATTCCAGCCTTAAAATAGACACGTTTTGATTGTAAAAAATGGGAATTCATTTGAAGACAGAGTTTTGCAGTTCAGCTGTTCTAAATTACTTTTATTGTGATGTTTTAGTGCAAAACTGATAGTCTCCTTCTTGTTTGTCCATTATGAATAATATGAAGAGAAATTCTGATGTAAGAGTGCTTCCTCCATTTAGTACATTTTTTATTTTCCTGTTTAATATTTATTTTGCAGTCTGTGCCAGTCCTGTGCTTATCACGTTACAGCTGGTCATTCATGAAGTTCTCCATTATGTTTCTGAGCAAATCATAGGATCATTAAAATGATCTATCAATACCTGTCAGATCAGGATCTTTGTCAACGTCTTAAATATATTTGCAATGTTTCTGAAGGGGGTGCTATGGTCCTCTGCCCAGGTTTGGGAACTTGAGAGACAGTTGGGCTCCTTTTAAAAGTCCTCCTACACAACTCCTGACAAATTATTTAAATGTTTTATTCCAAATCTCTCTATCCTTCAAATAATGATAATAATTATATCATAAATCTTTGCAAAGTACTTTGAGGCAAAAGCACCATACAAATGGTAAGTATGCTCTTCAAGGTTCTGTCTGACCCTTATTTTTCTTCATTCATCTTATTTACTCATTTTCTGTCATCACTGTCACTGGGAAGCTGCCTATCATGTCAAACATTTTTAGGAAGAATGACCAGGGGAAAAACAAATATTCAAAGTCACATGGAATGCCAGAAGAAGGCATTTGTAGTAAGAGATGTTTCTCCACAGAAAAATCATTGTCATAGATTTTAAGAGCAGGGTCCAAATTTTATAATACATCAGCCTGACACGCTGCAAAACAAATGTCTATAAGCCTATAATTTCTGTACTGTGATGATAAATATTCAATCAACTATTTAAAATAAATTGTTCAACTAACAGAGAATCCACTGTGTACACATACCGATAATTGTTACAGCACTTTAAAACAGTAATGTCTTTTAATGCCAGCTTCTAATTGCTGAATTCTGTTATGCCTGTTGTGCTTGATGAAGAAAGTGTCTGGTATTAGAAATCTCATCATCTATATAATTACAAACCACCTCGTCTTGTCCAGATCTGACTACGGAATGGATCTCAGGATCATTCATATTCTTCTTTTCTGCATAATTTCCAGTTCAGCATCTCTTTTTCAGTTGTGGAACAAAAACTGCATACAGTCTTTCAGGAAAAAGCCCGTTACTGAAGCTACTCATATCTAGCTAACAGACCTGCTCAGGTAGGACTATTGCACTACTGTTGCATGACTTCTGCACGCAGTAGGGAAACTGGCATATGTATATACTGTCAAGTATAAGCAGTATCAGCAGCTAGTGTCCATGACCCACAGAGGTCTTCATGCTAAGTTTGGACGTACAAGTGACTCCTGAGAGCTCACTATGTATAATATACCTTTATAGCCAGTGCCACGCTAACCATCCTACATTTCTCAGCGAGAGAAATATGTTATGTTGGATACTGTTTTCAAGTCATTAGTATGTAGAAAGATTATAAGAATAATTAAATTTGTTTCCTAACCAAATTATACTGCATGAAGAAAAACACAATCATTTCTGTCACAAGCACAAATGTATTAATGCTAATGAAAACTCCAGAGCAGCTTTTAGCAATTTCATTACACACTACCTTGGAACATGGTAGTTCAATTAATTTCTGCAGTGTCACATTGCATTCTTAACTTCTTTTCAGACAAGTTTCATTGAAAAAAATGTGTTTGATCTGCAGGCTTTAAGTAGTTAAAACAGGGATAGAGCATTATCAGAGTTCAAATGGCTAAAAGTAAATGGGCTGTATTTAAAATACCAACTTTCAAGCCCTCTTAGAATAAATCTTTATAAAAGATTCCTGTCATAGGTATGAATATAAAAGTCATGAAGTCTGCAAGTGTGGCAATTTTATACTTTTCATTACAGTGGTCCACTTAGTACGAAGAAATATATAGTGTCAGCCAGTCTGGCATAAGAAATAAAACCTGTATAAGCAGTAAACATACAGCATTTTACAATGGTACAAAAGAAGAAAATACTTTCAAAGTGACAATATAAATCATTTCTGACAAAGAAACATAGGGTTCCTTTGGCTATATGTCCATGGCCTATCAAATGACATTCTTCATCAAGAATTCCCATTCTGATAGTCCCTTTTTCTTGATTTCTAGGGCTTTGCTTTTATTTTCTCTGCTTGCCAAGTTTTAATACATGTTATCATTCTCTCTGACTCTGCAAACATTTTGTTTATTTTTGGGAAGCCAAACAACATATTCACTAATTCCACTAATTCACTAATTCCACTATTACCATTTTGTGGGCTTGCTTAAAAAACACTGTTGACCAGAGAGGGATGTTTGTTTTCTGAGGGACCATTGCTGTGTGATTTCATATTTTATTTATGAAGATATTTTTACATGTGTCATCACCACTACCAGTTTCGGAAGACCTGTAGGGAAACAAACTTTTGTATGTCATCTAGGGTACCCCTACCATAAAGATTTTTTTTCCTCTTGCATAACTGTGAGTTTTCTCAATCATCTTATTGCAGGTTAGCAGGGCTCACTCACACGTAATAACCAGCAGCTTCCCTGTTCTATTATACAGCTGGAGAAAAAAAAACAAAACCAAAGACCAAAAAAAAACCTCTGATTATTTAACTCTTAATTTTGGGGAGGTTTCTAGATACCACTGATTTTTCCCAATAATTTATTTGTCTAGCATCACATTTTCTGTAGCATCTTACCTGTGTTTTTTGACAGCTCTTTCACTACAGCTCACTTTCTGACACCTTTTATGATTAAGAGTGTTGCAAACACATTATTCTTAAGCTACTTAACTCCCTTTACAGAATGGTTTATTAAGTCAACACTGCCTCTAAAGCTCTCGAGTGTTAACATTGGGAGCAATAGACCACCTCCAGGGTTCCTGCACTGTGTAATATTTCTGATTGCCGAGAGGGTTTCTGTGGTGCACTCACTACCAAAGAAAGAGGTAACAAAGTGCAGAGGTTTCTTCCCTCTCTCCCTTCCCTGTGGCATATCGTATTAACATTTGGTTCACAGTCTGCAACCATGCTTGTATGTAACTCGTGAAAAAAATTTAAAGGGTCTATTTCTTTATCACAATAAGGTCTGGGTTGAATTTCTGAGTATTTTTTTCTGTTCTAGATTGAGACAGGTTGAGAGGACAGGTCTTTTTGAGGAATGAAAACTGATTAAGGCAAAGAAAGTAAAGGATAGGAGTTAATTATCACTTTTCAGGGTGGAAACAAATCAGCAGTTTTCATCAGAAGACTGGTGAGGGGCAGGTTTTATTCAATGTTTTCATCAATGACTTTTAGAAACAAGAGCACAGTGAAGGCCCAGTGGTCCTTAAATAGTCTGAATTTTATCCTTTCTGAAAATTTTATTCTTTTTTTTTAATTTTTTTTTTTTTTAACAATAGCAGGTGCTCTGGCTTCTGTTTCTTTCACAGGAATATGAATTATGGCCAAGTTGAATTTCCTCGGCTCCTGTGGTTCTTCACCTCACTGCTGGTGATGCTGGCACAGAATCTTTGACTTTCAGAATGACCCAGGGAAAAATTCATCACTGGATCATTCACATCTTTAACTGACAATTAAAGAGTGATAATAGATACCTTGACAACAATTTTCTTGAAATGGCTGCTAGTTGAAGTTTGCTTACTGGAAAACATTGTCGGGACAGGTTTGGCTGTGCTTCTCAAATGAGATTTGGGTATCACTGTGCAGAAGGAAGAAAGGCTTTTCTCTCTTGCTGTTCTGGAGAAGTTTTCAACCTTCACACTGTGTAGTCTGAGAGTTTTCCTTCAGCAGTGATTTCTTGTTTTCATTTTTCACTGTCACTTAGAGTGAGGTCTGTCAATACCAAACATGAAGAACAACATTTCCTGGGGTGGAAACCTCAAAATTTAAAGTTTGTGTCCCTTTTGGATTATATTGTTTAGTGTTATTCAGATCAGTTACTCACAGGAAATGATGACACTGATGTATGAAATACAGAATTATTCCAGACAGATGAATTACAAATAAAGAAGGGTGGAATTATTTTTCTAGTGTCAGGAAATTTCAACCATTTAAAATAACTGTGTCTATGCCTCCTAAATAAATTAAATGGAGCTATCTAATTACCATTCTCAGAACGCTGCAACTATTTTGCAAGCTGTCAGACATAATGCTGTAAAACTGTCGCAAGCTTCAGCTAAACGTCGCCATGCAAATGAGCTCCCTGTCTCTCACCAGACAGTGGAAGCTGTTTGCCTGTGGCAGTTATTTTAAAACATTAACTTGAATCCTAAATCAGGCAGCTGACAACAGGGTATACAAACAAATCCTGAAGGGGGGGGTAAAATTTTCTTCACCATTTCATTGCAACGCATTACTTAATATTTGAGACTAAATGACTGTCGAACTAAAACCATAGTGATTACCTTTTTATTTTCTCTTTCCCCCTTTTTCCTTCTATTGAATGCTGTAAGGTGTCATTAATTTCTCTAGGAAAGCAGCCATTCAGACCACATAATAGAATGTCTTACATTGTACACTGGTGCAAAATAGAATAAGGAATAAGCGGGTATTTGATGCCTTTCAGTGCTTTCAAATCTCAGTGAAATAGTGTTGGTTTAGAGCTACAGCCTTTGCACATGATAAGTTTCATTACTTTTTGAACAATTTTTTTTTTCTTTTTGATGTTATGGATGACTTCTGAAAATTATCTGCGTTTTTTTGCAACCTTATACTGTTGTTCAGCCTTATTCTGAGAAAATTTTAGCACATGAATAATGTCATCATAGTTCTTGTGATGTTTTAGGACTTGATATTTCAAGTTTTCCTGGTCTAGGATGATACATAAAAACATTGTTTGTCAGGTATTCTGTATGTAGTTTTTGCCACATGCATGCAAATCAGGGTGTGAATACTAACCTACTCCAGATAGACATGTACCTTTATTCAAGTCAGATTCCCAGTTACATCTTCCAAATGCACATATTAAACAAAACAAAACAAAACAAACAAACAAAAAACCCACAAAAAAAAAGTCCCAAAACAATAAAAGAAAATGTGGATCTCAATAGAACCTTAGATCCTAGTGAACACATCTTGTAAATTCAAGGTCCAGTAGTCATTTGAAATAAATATAGTAGCCCTGATTTTCTGGTGATATTGGTTTAGGTTTTCTGTTTAAACAAATTCTGGATCTGTTTGTTAGTTTATGATATCATGCTTATTCATTTGTAATTACATGGATATCTTTAAAGGGAGCACAGCTTGTTTAGCAAAGGGCATACTCCACATTTTATGAGCTCTAGAAGCAAGTAAGAAATAAATGCTCAGTTTCTCATTCAGTTATAAAATTATTGTGGGTGGTGTTCTTATGCTTTAGCACTTGGTATTCTGTTTCAGAAAACATGGAATCATAGACTAGAATCATGGAATAGTTAGGGTTGGAAAGGACCTTAAGATCATCTAGTTCCAACCCCCCTGCCGTGGGCAGGGACACCTCACACTAAACCACCTCACCCAAAGCTTCATCCAACCTGGCCTTGAAACATAGACAATGATTCTGAAATATTAAAAAATTACTTTGCATATATTAAATTCAGAAGAGAAAATTAACTATGTGTAAGTTAAAGAAACAGAGTACCTTACAATTTTGAGTATATTAGGACTGATGATGTAGGCTGTACTTTCATTTATATCAGTTTGGGAAACATGAAAATCACTAACAGCACAGATGATGAAGTTGAATGCCTTAAATTGCTTACTTAATATGGGAAGATAAAAACATTAATTTAAAGTCTAACCAGAATTCATAAAGATGATGATAATTCTTACAAATGGATTTTCAATCTAATTCACAGTAAAGCAGAAACAACCAGATCTGGTACTTTCAAGAAGATTGTCATTATTTGCAGATAAATATTTTACTGTTTGAGTCCAGTCTAACTACGTACAAATGGTCATTTAAGAGGGGAAATCAGGAGCGAGGAAGGAAAGTAATGATGAAGATGTAGGTCTCTTATAAGAAATTACATCACTTCAGTTTTGGCTGCAAAGGAGGCACAACAAATAAACCTGAATTGTCAGCCTTAAAATGCTTTTGAAAGAAGACTCAGGTCTGGATCCAGATTTATTTTGGTGCAAATCTTTGAGAAAGCATTGCTGAGGCTACTCATTTACCCCACAATAGACTGGGCTTTGCAAGCTTTTAACTATGTAACGAGAGCCTTCTTTGCTGCATGGCTTCCAGACAGCTATGCCTTAGCTAGACTACAAACCAGAGGTAAAAGTTTCTGCAAGGTCTGATTCCTCAATACAAATAAGCAAATAGAGATGGAAAGAGAGAAAAAACACATGTAAGGAAAGGGATAAAGAGGAGGATTATTCCCAGAAGAAAGGGTAAAACTGAAGTGGCCTCAAACAAACAAACAGAAAAAAGAGTGCTTGTGCTTGCAATTGCCACCTCTTTTGAAGAAGACTTTGCTCTTCTGTATGCCCAGCAGATTGTCTTTCACAATCCTCCCACCCTCTCTTAGCTACCAAGTAGGGCCTACAGAAAGAGAGGTTATAACCCAGAAGCGCAGAAATGTCTTGTCTTGAACCTGAGCCTGCCTTCTGGGGACAGGCCAACAATTCTAGAGCCAGTTCTGCTTAGGAGGAAGCATCAGGTTCAAATGGATGCTGGCACTGGTAGTGACAGTGAGCACTGGCTGTGCCCCACATTTTGAGGCAAGGCACAGTAAGTGGTGATCATTAAAAGTGCACTCCTGTACCAAAGTAAAATACTTCTGACAGATGTGATGTTTGTGGTCAGCACCTTGCATGATGTACGCTTTAGAAACCACTGAAGAAATCTGAATATTTGTCACTCCAAACCACATTGTCAGGGCTCCCAGCAGCTAAAGCCCCACAGTGGTCATGTCATAGAAAGAAAAATCTGTTTGGTGTTCAGCATCACAGATGACTGCCCTGCAGTGCTGTTTCACACAATTTGCTGTGCAAGGGGGAAAAAAGAAACAAAGAAAAGTAGCAATTGGCTGTCATTGCTGCCAGAGAATCAGTGTAAAATAAATCCAGAAGGAAAGAGGCTAACATATTTGAAGGTGCGAACAACACATCCATCATATATTTGAATTTATTTTTCGTATTTAGCTTACTGCTAAAGTTTAACTGATCTTGCTGAGTACTAAAAGGTTGGAACATGTCATGGAATCATGGAATCATGGAATAGTTAGGGTTAGAAAGGACTTTAAGATCATCTATAGTTCCAACTCCCCTGCCATGGGCAGGGACACCTCACACTAACCCACGTCACCCAAGGCTTCATCCAGCCTGGCCTTGAACACCGCCAGGGATGGAGCATTGACAACTTCCCTGGGCAACCCATTCCAGTGCCTCACCACCCTTACAGTAAAGAAATTCTTCCTTATATCTGATCTAAACTTCCCTGCTTAAGTTTTAACCTGTTAGCTCTTGTCCTATCACTACAGTCCCTAATGAAGTCCTTCTCCAACAGCCTTATAGGCCCCCTCCAGACACTGGAAGGCTGCTATGAGGTCTCCACGCAGCCTTCTCTTCTCCAGGCTGAACAGCCCCAACTTTCTAAGCCTGTCTTCATACCAGAGGTGCTCCAGTCCCCTGATCATCCTCGTGGCCCTTCTCTGGACTTGTTCCAACAGTTCCATGTACTTTTTTTATAGTCATCTAAGCCCATCGATTATCAAAACTTTTAAATTTTTGTAGATCTCTCCTTTATCTGTCTAAACTGAATTGCTAAATGAAAGGAATACCTATGGGACCATGATTCCTGAGACCCACTAAACACAGGCCAATAACTAAAATGTACCTGTGTAGCTGTGGCTGTTGACTGCGTAGCTGATGTGAGGGTGTCAGAAATTTTTAATTTTTTTTTTTTTTTTACTGCTGCAGTGAAAGAAATAAATAAATTACATGCATAAATTCCTTTACTTCCTTTTCTGTCATCAACACAAAAATAGATTAAATGGAGTGCTAAAGCTATGGTTTTAGTTTAAATATCTATGCCTTTTTAATGGCTTTAATTTTTATTATTACTTATGTTAGCATTTAAGAAACATTAACAAAGTAACTGAGAGAATTGTTAAATGCTAAGCATGTTTTATGAATGTTAGGATGCTTTAATAATAGCCCTGTACGTGGCCCTAACACTACCAATTATTTTCCTCTGTCTTAGAAAAGATCAGAAACAGACTGCACAAAAACCGTAAAGAAGTCCTACAGTTTTTATAGAAACTAATCTTATGTTTCATGGCTCATCACAAAACAGAATAAAAGTGCTATATATATTTTTAAGAAAAATAACAAGTAGAATTTTGTATGATTATTGGCTAGAATACTTGCTCTAAGCAAATTGCCAAATGCTTCCAGCTCTTTGCTCATAATGGTGTGATCTCTCAGTCTGGTGAATGTTGGCAGAGCTACCTCAGAGAGATGAGGGATGAGGACAGTTCAAAGCCATTCCCTACAGCAACATCTTGGCAAGATTAAGAGTTTAACAAGCCAGAACTAGTAGGTTGTGATCTTCCAATTCTAATTCTTTCCACTACATATTTGTCCAAGGCAACTTCTAAACCTTTCCAAAGGTTTATTATCTCTCTTTCTGTGATACTTTTCTGTATCTAATATAAATGCATTGAGTAACTGTTATTCTTTATAAAAATAGAGTTAATGAGTATCAGTGTTTAGACACAGGTCTGACTAGATAGTTTTGGAAGAATTCCTATTCTTTCCTAAATTAGTCAATATAGTTTTGAAATACTAATTGTGCCTATAAAAAGGAATCCAAGCAATCATTAATAAAATTAAAGTCTGATTCAGGAGCTAAACATTGTGGGGAGACAGAAGCAAAAGAAGAGATAGAGCTACCTATTCTGTGCTGCCTTCAAGTCCAGCTCTAACGAATGAAACAATACAACCAATCTTCCCCATTGACAGTGGTTTCTGAATGGTCCTTCCAGACTGACAGCATCAGCAGTAGAAGGGGATGGAAACATCCAAGGAAATTCAGATGATGGGATCATGTGTACTGCAAAGGTTAGAATCTTTATGGGTATACAATGTTTGCAATCACATGCATTCATATTTTTTTATTTTTACAAGAAATTTCAGACCAGCTTGGTTTTTAGCAAAGCAATGATACTCACATGTATTAGGCAAAATGTTGAATCTAGCTTTGTATTTGTAAAAATGTGAAAAACAGTCTTCCAAAACAATTAGGTTTCTGATGTTTCAGTTCTTTATCAAACATTAAACAGAAAAGAAAAAGGAATTTGCTTGGCTGCCTCACAAGTGAACATAAATCTACCTCAAAAGAAGCAGAAGAGTTTACAAGAATGACAGAGTTGAAGACTTGCTTTCAGAGACCAAATTCAAGAATTTGTATTTTAACATTTGCTTGCACTATCAGCAGGAGAGGCACAAAGAGAAGCAGAGATCCTCACAGAGGAACTGGAAGAACCAGCTGTTCTAAGATGTTGGTGTCTTTTTCCTCATTATATCTGGAAGATATGAACTTGCTGCTTCTACTTTCTAATTAGAAAGGAATTATTTTTCTGAAGAGTTTCACTCTTCAACATAGTATAATGAATATGTTTCCTATAAATTAAAAAAATATAAACTGCTCTATGAAGCCAGTAGAAGTTCAAATTTTATATAAAATTCCTTCGTAGTTGCTGTTTCAGACTATTCCAGTGTGATTTTGTGACTGAGCAGATAGATACATCTCCCATAATTTCTAGGTATATTAAACTATAGTTAGGATAGAAAGGTAGTAGAAATTCAGTGTCATTTAATAAAAAACATGAATGGGAATTTTTCTGTGGCATTGAGAATTTTATTTTTCAATGTTAGTCGGGAATACTTTTTTTTATTTTTTCATCCCTTTTCTCATCTCATTTAAATTAAGGCACACTTTTATTCTTAAAAAAAGTAGTTATCAGTGATTTGGGGCTGAATTTTATGCCACATATGGTTTTATATATGTAGTTCTTTCTGCATGTTTTATACTTGTCACTTTTTCCACTTTTAAATACATTATTAATGTTTATTGTCAGTGTATTCTATCACATTCTTGAATGGTCACACCTAATGCAAAACTCTCAATGGTAAAAGCTCTAACTTCAGCAGGCTTCTGCCTGGGATATATCAGTTGAAAGACAGGTCTTAGTCTGGATGCCTAACTTTAAGAGCACGTCTGATCCACATTCCACGGCTCACGAACTGAGTAATAGCTGTGTTTTTGAACAAGTTCTGCCATGACTGTCATAATGTCCCTTTGCTTCTTTTAGGGAATTTGAACGGTAACCTCACTGCTGTCTATGCAAAGATTACAGTAACAAGGATTCTTCTGAAGATTTACCCAAAAGTGTTTTTCTTGACTCACATCTCTTTGCTATTCTACTCTCTCAGACTTGCCTTATTTTTTCTTCAGGTGTATCTTAAGCATGAACCCAGAATTTATTTCCTTCTGATTTGATTATTTGATGCTACTCAGTTCAGGGCTAGCTACCTGTGGATGAAAAATTAAGATCAAATGTGTGTCCTTGCTGCCCATCTGCCTTTCCAGGACAAGGCATTACTTAACAATCAGTTACTAACAGCTGTGCTATTTTGCAAGCTTTGATTTTGCATTTGTGAATATGGCTAGTTTTCAGTTCACCCAGTTGTCAAGCTCTACTGTTGCGATGCAGCAGAAGTACTGTTTTTTGTAAGAGCTGTATTAATTGAACAAGCGACCAAACCTGTGCTTGATCAGCTTAGTGCAATAAAAGCACATTTTGGCTTAGTACAGAAAGGCAGAGGAAAATAACTAAAACTGATTACCCTCTTTATCGCTGACTCAATTTGTTGGTTCCCTTGGCAACTGACATTGAAGTAGATGAATTTACTAGCAGCCTGAAGAAGATCAACACACAAGATAAACTCAAACAGAAAAAGAAAGACTACAGAGGATGGAAAGAAGCACAGGTAGCCTGGGAAAAATATAGGGCAATTGTCTGAGCAGTCAGGGATCATATTAGGAAAGCTAAAGTCCTCATAGAATTAAATCTTGCCAGGGACACCAAAGGAAACAAGAACAGCTTCTCTAGCTACCTTGGTGATAAAAGGAAGATGAGAGAAAATGTGGGCCGTCTCCAAAAATAAAGGGAAGATATGGTTACCAGAGATGTGGAGAAGGCTGAGGTACTCAACTACTTTTTTTGCCTCAGTCTTCACCGGCAGGTGCTCTAGCCACACTGCACAAGTGACAGAAGACAAAGGCAGGGACTAGCAGAATGAAGAAGCTCCTGCTGTAGGAGAAGTTCAGGTTAGAGACCATGTAAAGGACCTGAGGTTGCACAAATCCATGGTACCTGATGAGATGCTGTAATTGTGCATCTCTCCCTCACTTCCTAGTCCGCTGGGCTGCTCCACAGTCTCAGGAGTTCCTGTCAGGCATTGGCCTTTGTGTAACAAGTTGCATGGTGAAAAGTCCCTTGACCATACCAAGAATTCTCACATGGCTAAGGAGGGAGGGAGGGAAGCACTGTACCAGCAGCTACTTTTCCATGGCTATGGTGAGAAGTGAGAGAGGGGATAATCGGTCACTCCCTGACAGCCTTATGACACTCCTACCCTGATCATAGCATGATTGCAACAATAGCATTTTTGCTGGAGTTTTGAAAAATACCTAGTAATTATCAACTTGGGCTGTGGCCAGGATGGAAATTCACTAATGACTAAAGCAAACCATCTTGTGACCTTATAAACAGTGGTCCTAAGAGAGGCCCTTTGAGCTCTCCTAAACCACAGTGGCCTGCCAGCAGCATGGCCCTCTAAGTAGGATGCCTCTCAGATTTGCCAAACTCTCAAGCTTGTAGTGATCAGAAGACTGTTAGTGACAGACAGAACCTGTCGTGAGGTCCTCCTCTCCTTGAGATCCGACCCTCAGCTGCTGAGAAATGCTAAGACAGTAGACTCAAGTAGAATTTTCAACAGGTACCTTTATACATCTTTATGTCTCTGTGTGTGTGTGTGTGTGTGTGTATAGATTGTGACAGCAATTGCAGTAAATTCTATTGACTCACTTTATAAGATCCACGTTAAAAGTGCAAAGTGCTGCTAGGTGGCACTTGTAGCCCTTCAAATGTATCCTGTTGAGCAAGTCTGAGACTGAGACTAGATCCAGCTGCATCTACACTTCTTTGGGAATTTAGAAAGCAAGGGGTCTATTCTGAACCTCATGACTCAATGAGAAGATTTTCTTATTCTTTATCTTTCTTCCATTAGACATAAATATAAGTCTGAGATTAAGACTGGATTCAGCCACACCTAGGTCTGTCAGGTGTTTAGAAAGCAAGAGTCAAACCTGAACCTTGTGACTTAACAGGAGGAGAGTTTCCCCTACCCTTCCGACCTTCAACTTATATACAGATCATTTTAGCTTGATTCTACCTTGGTTTTCATTTATATATTCCATTATACACAAACCATTGACCAAGTCTAAGAGTAAGACTAGATCCAGCCAAACCTAGGGTCCATTAGGAGTTTAGAAAGGAAGGTGGTCCATTCCCAACCTTGTGACTCAATGGGAGGGTCTGCCTTGTTTTTTGCACCTACAGTCTCTTTATCAATCATCTAGACCTCAATTTTACCTTGATTTTCCTTTTATGCTTTGTCCATGTAATAAGTGATAGAGTGAACCTTGCCATCAAATTCTGTTTACTGCCTTTATGAATCATATTAAAACTGCTCTTGCTCATACCATTGATACCAACCCTAAACCACTCTTTCTCACAACAGATATACATCCATAACTCCTGCGGGAACTGGCAGATGAAGTGTTTAAGCTGTTATCTATCATATTTAAGAAGTCATGGCAGTCCATTGAAGTTCTCACTGATTGGAAAAAGGAAAATATAATCCCCATTTTTAAAAAAGCTGAAAAGGAAGACCTGGAGAACTACTGGCAGTCTTCCAGTATCTAAAGGGGACCTACAAGAAAGCTGGAGAGGAACTTTTCACAAAGGGGAATGGCTTTAAACTGACAGAGGGGAGATTTAGATTTGACATTAGGAAGAAGTTCTTCACTGCAAGGGTGGTGAGGCACCGGCACAGGTTGCCCAGAGAAGCTCTGGCTGTCCCACCCTGGCAGTGTTCAAGGTCAGGCTGGACAGGGTTTGGAGCAACTTGGTCTAGTGGAAGGTGTCCCTGCTTGTGGCAGAGGGTTTGGAAAGAGATGATCTCTAAGGTCACTTCCAACTCAAACCATTCCAAGATTCTATGATTCTATAATTTCTATTTCTATAGCCACATTAACCATCTTTTCATTGTCAGAAGAATGGAGAGAAAGTGCAAATTTAGTGGATGATTAGATTGCTATCAGTCCAAATGTAGCTACTCTGACCTAATTATTTTTAAAATATTTAAATCATGCTGTCAAGAAAATGGGAGACTATTGCATTATACTACTGCATCCTTTTTGTTTATTGTTCTGTTGTAAAATTTAATCAGTGTTTTGTGTGAAAAATCTCTAAGAAAATAACCCTCTTTAGAGCTTCTCTGAAATGTGATCTTTGATTTTATGTATTACTTCTGCACTCTGATGGGTATTTGACATAAAGTTGGTGCACTTGAGTTTTGGTGGTTCTTAACCTTTGTTGTTTAAAATGCTTGGAAATCCTATGAAAATCAAAAATGGTGATTTACAAGAGTAGGGATTTTTTTCACAGATTACGTAGTTCGCAAATCCACTGGACAGAAGGAAGCACTGTACAGAGTGGCAGTATATTTCTAGAGAGGGTGTGGATTTTCCACAGTCTTGGTTGCCTATTTGGATGTAGTAATCTCACTTGGATGTATTTTAATTTTTGAATGCTCTCTCCCAAGCTTACAGAAGGAGTGGCTGGGAAGTTACATTGTTTGTTCTGCTTACAGGGTGTTGTTCAATACCAGTACTACAACATTTCCTCAGAAATGTGTGTTCTCATGTGGTATGATTTACTGCTGAAGATTTTCTCTTCTGCCTTAATCTGGCACCCACGGATCCCTATTTTTGACTTCTGATGAAAGTGATCAATAAGGATCTGAGAGTTGGGATCTGAATATTTTAACATTAGTTATTCACAATTCTTTCTTGCTTGAAGACAGCTTTTACGAAAAAGCAAACAATGGTAGAGGCTTATAGGCCTGTTTTCAGACCCATTTGGACAATTGTATCATGAAAACCAGAAAACTGGGGAGCCAAACCCTTGCTCTTTGTGGCTATGTCTGTACTTTTGGATCTGGGAAACTTCCCAGTTTCCAGACCTGGATACATGCCCCGAGCATGTTGGCTCCCTGTGGGACAATATCTATGCAGTTTTCCATACACACACACACACACACACACACACACACACGTGTACATTCTGTTTCTAAGGAGAAATTCCAGGCACGTAGGCCAGCAGGGAGACCTAGTGTGTTCCCACAGAATACCTCCTCTGGATTGTCTGGGCTTGCCAAAAAGCCTGCTTATGATGCAATCTAAATGGATTTAATGTATTTGGAAATACTTTTTTTTATATATATATTCTCTGAATTTTAAGTGAAATCATCGATTTCTTCATTGGGATACTAAGAGCAATAGCCCATCTCTACATGTGTAAAAAAACACTTTGAACATTTTACAGAGCAAGAAATAATTATATCTGAGAAGTTTCTTTATGGCTCTGCTTCAGAAAATTTTAGAGCTCTTCCAGTTAATATAGGTCAAGAGGGCAGGACTCTTACACACTGAACGGAAAACATTCAGTTGCCCATAAGAAACATATGCACTGCTGGCAGTAATATAGCAGCAACTGCAGTCATCTTTGGCAGAGTCAGATACTTCTTGTTATGTAGAAATATTTTCTCTTCTATTCTGTTTCCCTCTGCTGTTGAATATGGGTCTAAGAGTTTGTAGACTTCACAGTGGACTTACCTGCTTACAGATTTTAAATCTGTTTCATAAGGAGCTGCCTCCAAAAAATAGAACCAGAATTAAAATAATAATAGTCATTTCAGTTTTCTCCTTTGGTGCTTATTTTTTTTGGATGTTTAACTAAATAAATAAAGCCTTGGAGCTTTTTACTGCATTTAGTACTGAGTGCTTACATATTAACAGCTGCACACAGAGAAACCTTTTAAAACAGTGTTCTATTTAATTAAGCCATATGCTAGCAACAAATCCAAACCCACTCAATTGTAAATTGTCACAGTTGTGCAGTGTGCTTTCTCCAGCTGAAATCTTATTTGCGTGGTTTTCTGCCATAGGGCATATATCTGGAACAAACCAAATTGTTAGGCTTAATGAAGAAGAAAGTAAAAGGTCCTGACAGCCTGTTTTGTTTGTGAGCTTGAGTTCACCAGAAAGGTCAGCAACACTGAGAGTTCTGTTCCAGGGTGGAGCTCATACAGGAAACAGTCACAGAAATGCTCTGAAGTGTGCTTTTCAAGACACAGACACTGAAATGGTCCCATTTGGGACCAATGTCCTAACAGACTGTGCAAAAGATCAAAATAGGGAAGGCCTTCTTGGCACTAGGATATCAGGTGTGCTTACCTGTTTTTCTTCTAAGCATTCTTCTGTGGGTTTACAGAAATAAAGAAATCAGAAAGGAAGAAGTACAGTACTTTGTTTTAAGATTTCTTTTTCTTTCTCTCTGTTGCTGATTAAAACAGGCCAAGTGGTAGTATGAGTAAAATGTATAAAGTCATAGTACTGCTAATAGAGATTCTGCCAGTGCCATCAACGAAACCATAGCAGAAGTGACACATACCATAGAGACAATGATAGAATTGTGACAACATATTGAAATGAGGTAAGGACATAATGCTGCTGCCTTCTAATAATGGAAAAAAAAATCTGGCCACTTCCCTCGGCGCAAGATTTCTCATTCATTTCCATAATGCCGATTTTAAAGCAATTTTTCCCCTGCCCACATATGACAGGGAGAACTTGTCACCAGCACTTCCCCCAGTGTTCCATGATGCCTATAGAGCTACTGCTCTTTCCAGACCAGGAAAATAATGTAGATTGCCTTTAGGGATTAATTGTTTTTATTTAGTGTGATCCAAATCATGATGAAGTCAATGAAATATTGTTTTTCAATTAAATTAAGATACTTCCTTCTGTCCCAAAATAAGTTACATATGAAAAGTATCTGCTGAGCAAGAAACGTCATTCTCTTTTGTCAAGAAAGATTAAGTGAATTCAAATTAACTCAGTTATTTTCCTCTGAGGATATTTGTGTGATACTCTAGTTTCAGTACTACAACAGTCATTTTAGAAATTTAGCTTGATATGTGTATTAATATTACAATAGATGTTGACCAGCATTCCAGGAACTTCCTACTCTCCTTCTTTAAACTTGTACTACTTACTGGTCTACAGCATTTGCCGTGAAATACGCCTTCTCTGAAACTGAGATTGTAAACATGAAGCTATTCAAGTGCATCCACTACAAGCAAAAAATTAATTATCTGTCACTAAAACTCAGCTTTATCATGAAATAACTCCTTTATACAATGCACTACTTTACAAAGGGTCCTGACACTTAACATTTCTATCTAGAATGGCAAAAGCCTTTTATAATATCCTTCAGGTTAATGGGGAACAAAGAACTTTAACTTTTTCAGCATACAAAAGACAAACAGATAGAGCCTTGGGTGACATGGTGAGGTGTCCCTGCCCATGGCAGGGGGGTTGGAGATAGATGATCTTAAGGTCCTTTCTAACCCTAACTATTCTATGATTCTATGAAAGCTTTGTAAATTTGTGTGTTAAGATATGACATGATTACAGCTGCATTGAATTTAGAAATTAAAGCTTATATCCAAGGTGCTGCTGCTAATGGTTTTTACATTTTCTGAAGCAAATAAATTATTGGCGCAATTTGTCACTTGCATCAGCTCTTAACAAGCCTTTTAATATCTTAAGTCAGCACTCTGCAAAGAACAAAACTGAATCTGATCTTGTTAATCATATTGTCCGCTTGATCCAAATGTGCATTAGAAGGAAAAAAGAAAACGGCCAGTTTGTGCTGAACTTCTGTAACTCATCTTCCCAACTCTCATTTCACCTTTCCAGCTATAATTCTGATATTGTAGGAGTCAACTGCATCAACACTACAAACCATGGAAAACTGTGCCTACATTTGTTCAGGTATTGTGTTGCTGTTACCTCCCTATCTAGTCTCTTTACTTTTGCAAGACTATGATCTTCAAAGTGTTTAAAAAAAAATAAATTGGTGGTTAAATATTACAGTAGCACATAAAAGAGATCTTATGTGTAGTCTCTTGCAGAATAAGTGGAGAGGAAAATCACACATCAAATTTACGGTGCAGTTCAATGAGAGTTTTGAAAGATATTTGAACTATAAAAATCAATGTTTATTCTCTGAATTTTTTTTTTTTTTTTTGTTCTGGCAACAGTGAACCTGCCATGTCAGGTTAGTCATTCTTAAGCACCAGGGTAGCTACCTGAGCAAATCTTGTAGGGTGAGACTTTACACATGTGTTCTGCAGTCCTGAGAAGGCTTCGATGCACTCTCTGTCTTTAAACTGTGACACTCTCTTCCATACCAGAAGTAAATTACTTGATTACATCAGAATTTTATTAGTTCATAAATTTAACCATGTGTACATCAAATGAATAAATATGATGGGTCTTGCTTTATGTAAAGTTGAAGAACTATTATTCACGAAATATTGTTCACAAATTATTGTCACTCAGGAGAAATTTCTGAATAATCTCTGTACTATAGTCCATCTTTCTGAAGAGACACTGAGAAACTCATTTGTAAAAGGGAGACAGAGTGTATATATTACATAATATTTGAGGATCTTGAGCAAGGACTGAGAAAGGTCCTGCCACGTATTTCCATACCAGTAACAAATGAACAGTGATTTGTACTTTAGATCATTTTTCTCTTCAGTTTCATGGCAATAGATTTTTTTTCTACTACAGACCCATCACTCAGAGGAACCTTCTCAGGGTGCAAATTCAGCAGGACACCAATCCTCTCTTTTCAGAGGGATTCAAGATTTTTTTTTGCCTCTTTAGCTCTCTGTGGTTGTATCATTTTGTTTACTTAAGCTGCACAGAACTCAGTGCCATGTGCTTGATGAGACAAGATGTGCAGAATTGATTTTTGAAGTTCTGTTCTTTGAATGGAAAGCCTGTGTCTTCTCGAGCATTTCTAAATGTGTGCTTTAGTGCTCTTTGAAGGTTAGCCATCTTCAGGGTGTGCCCGGCTCAACAGTCTAAAACTGAGAGCACATTAGACTTAATCTTTTAAAATGCAGGTTGAAACCTATGTCATTCCAAGGGGAAGGATTGTTTCTGTTTTACATTGGTTTCTTGAACTTTGCTGCCTTCAAGTTGGTATAAAATTTTTATTTTAAATTATGCTTGTTTCCTACCGAAAAGGCTTCAGGCTTGGTTTCATAAACATCTGAAACATTGGTTTGATAATAGTCATGCTTTCAAACAGGAAGAACAAAATCTGTTATATTCTGTACCTGACAATTTTCACTCTTTTTTGGAATATGCATGGACTTGTACATACAGCCTGTATTAACAGTATGATTCAATAATACTATCCAGGCCATTTTATTAGTGAGATTCTGTCAAGCCACTTGGAGTTGTTCACAGTTTATATTGTCTTTTTTCCCAAGTTTTCTTGCTGTTCCCTTAATTTCTGTAATAATTTTTGCATTTTGTTCTCTGCCTACATGTTTTTATTGCTATATATTACATGCTAAATCAAGTCATATTTTTTTTCAGTAACTTTTCATAAATTGTGTCCATTCCTAGCTTTCCATGATCTGTTCAAGTACTATCTACAGTGACTCGTCAGGAGTCAGCTATTCTACAGACCTGATTAATAAGCCCTGGTCAGTCAGTTTAGGTCCTCACCACATGAATGCTAGAATTGACTTTATTAGTCCTGCAACAAAACTTCACTGACTTTTCATAGGCAAAAATTAATTTTGCCTAGCACTTCTTCTTGGCAAACAGAAGTTTCTCTAGCTTTGTTTACTTTAGTATTTAGTATCTGCCAGGAGTATACCTTTGGCAAAAAATTGGGATTTCCTTATCTCACACAGTTAACTAAAATGAATGAATCTAACTCAAATGTTCAGGTACATCTTCATCTCGCAGTGCAGCACTACATACAGCAGGCAATATGCTTAGGCAGAAAGCTCTATTCATGTTCTCATGCTGCCTTCAGCTCATTCACAGCTAGCTCAAGTGTCTGCATACTGTGCAACAACATTGTTTTATTTTCTAATCGAAACTGTCATTAGTGAAATGATAGAATCATAGAATGGTTTGTGTTGGAAGGGACCAGTAAAGGTCATCTAGTCCAACCCTCCTGCAATTAACAGGGACATCTTCAACTCGATCAGGTTGCTCAAAAGCACCATCTAACCTGACTGTGAATGTTTCCAGGGACAGTGCATCTACTGCCTCTCTGGGCAACCTGTTCCACTGTTTCACCACCTTCATTGTAAAAAAATTTCTTCCTTACACCTAGTCTGAATCTCAACTCTTTTAGTTTAAAAGAGTACTTCTTGTCCTATCACTACAGGCCATATTAAAAAGTCTGTCTCCATCTTTCTTACAAGCCCTCTTTAAGTATTGAAAGGCAGCAATAAGGTCTCGCCTGAGACTTCTTTTCTCCAGGCTGAAAAACCCCAGCTCTCTCAACCTGTCTTTATAGCAGACATGCTCCAGCCATCTGAACATCTTCATGTCCCTTCTCTGGACTTACTGCAAAAAGGTCCACCTGCCTCTTATGTTTAGGGGCCCAGAGCTCAACATGGCACTGCAAGTGGGGTCTCTTGAGAGCAAGCAGAGGAGTAGGATCACTACCTTTGACCTGCTGGTCATGCTCCCTTTGATGCACACGCAGAGGTTTGGTTTGTTCCTCTCCACTTTCCCAAGGCCATTGTTGGCAAAAGAGGCTCAGAGTCCTACACATATGCTATGTGCATCTGTAAAGCAGGTGCTATGACAAGGGGTAATGGGTTTAAACTTGAACAGGGGAAGTTCAGGTTAGATATAAGGAAAAAGTTCGTTACTGTGAGGGTGGTGAGACACTGGAACAGGTTGCCCAAAGAAGTGGTAAAAGCTCCATCCCTGACAGTTTTCAAGGCCAGGCTGGACAGAGACTTGGACAACATGGTCTGGAGTGAGGTGGCCCTGCCCATGGCAGGGGGTTGGAACTAGATGATTTTAAGGTCCTTTCCAGTCCAACCTATTCTAAGATTCTATGATTATGGAACTCTTCAGTTATTAAATAATAAAACTGTTCATTAAAAAATACTGCCTCTGTAACTAACGTGACAAATTAGTATAAATATTTTAAATTAATTTTCAAAATGTAATGAGGCATAGTATTTACTTATGTATGCCTATACATTGGTCCATTTGCAGTTCAACTTTAAGGACCAGTCTGGGAGCTGGGAAATCTACAATTTCCATAAACACTTATACATTTTATTTTTTTTTTGGTTTAGCCCAATAGTCAGTAGGCTGATCAACCCCCTGACACTTCTTTCTGCCATCCCTTTTTATACTGTATTTTAGCTGGTAGCATAAGTGGCTGACATCCAAGATTTTAGCTGGTATCTGGAAATAAGTAAGGCAGGTATTTCTTCAGAGAATGCAGCATTTCATCCCTCTATTCCTAATTAATTCCATCAGACTCTCACAACACTAGGGAGATCATCTAGAACTTTCCTGTTGTACTTCATATTTGCTGTTTACCTTAGTTTATCATATAAATTTTTGCAACTCTGAACCATAAAGGATTATGGAAACAGCAGTGTTAACGGAAAAAAACATCACCAATTTTTCAATATATCAATATAACATATGTATCAATAATACATGTCTCTTGTGATAGAAAATTTAATTTTTTTTTTTAACATATTTCTCAAACCCTTTACAATTCTGGGTACAATATATAATTTTTTATTTCCAGTTTGAGGGGGTTTTTTGTTCTTTGCTTTTTTGTGGGTTGCAGTTTTGTTTGGGCTTTTTTGTCTCTATTTACATGCAGCTCTGACTGTTCAGCCTCCTTCTGACTCCCATGGATAAATCCATCCTTGGAAACCCAAGGTATTCATAGCACATGCTTTACAGCTACACAGCATATATGTAGGACCCTGGGTCTCTTTCCCCATAAATGTTCTTGGGAAAGTGGAGAGGAACAAACTGAACCTCTATGGGCGAGTGTAAGGCTATGATGTGATTTGTAACCAGCCATCAATTATTGGAAGTCTCTGCCTAGGCTGAGCCCCGTAGTTGCCCTTAATTTGTTAGTGTGACAGTTGTGTGGCACTGCTGCAGCTGCAGATTGGCCTGCAGGGGGCTGACCGACAGTAGGGGCAAGCTACTACAGTAGCTTTCATGTAAAGAAACAGCAGCCATGATAAAAGTGATTATATTAGTCTACTCTCAGTTTGTACTCTTTTGATTGCCAAGCAGTCAGTTGGTGAGGAAACTTAAGATTAAATTACAGGTTTTGCATAATTTCAATTAGATTAAATTACTTATGAGATCCATCCTGTCAAGAACAGGGTGAATTTGGAGCTTCGTAACAAGAACTTCTCAATTTGCATGAACAAGTAACCTTAAATGAACTGGTATTTGTGAAGAATTACAAAGGTCAGAGTCTACTCTAATAGGCAAACTTTTTATCATCTATCTGATTATTCTTTTACTCTTTTGTTTGCTAAGGCACCAAGTCAATGCCGCATAACTCTGCCTCACTAGTTGAAGCAGGGGAACATACTGTACTAATAAACAGTAATGTCTGAGTTGCAGACAGAGCTGTAATGTTTGGTGAGGAAACAAAAACTACAGACAGGAAACACTTCTATGTAGTTTCAGGTAGGACTTAATAGATATTCATATTTCTTCACTTGCAAAACTCACCATATATGACTGTACATCAAGCTGTTGACTACAGAAAACACTGTAAAGCTTAAGCCTGTTTCTGTAGTACTGGAAGCTAAGTTTCAGGTAAAATAAACATGAGAGTTTTTTTAGGTGCAAATAAAAGTTATTGAAATAATGCACCAAATTATGACTTCTGTACCTGAGGCAGCTTTTGTGGATATTATTACTGTTAGTTGCTGGTGGTAACTGGGAGTTGCACTGGTGGATATCAGCCCATAGCTTCATAAAGTCACCTCTGCTCTCTGAGGTAGCTCTGCTTTGTGCTTTTTCTTTCAATTTGCTTTGCCTCATAGAAATAACAGAGGCAGCAGTATCAACGATGTTTAATTATGTATAAGGAGCATTGTTTCATTTGAGCAGCATTCAAATCAGGGAATGGTGGTGTGATAACAGCTGTAGAAAGTTGTTGGAACATGATATTATGCCACCTCATCCATGCCTGTTTCCTCTAACACAGTATGAAAGATTAAAAAAAAACATTATTCCCTACCCAAATGTCAAGGTTTAGATTCATGAATTGTAGTTGTATGATAAATTACACGGTGACATCTGTGGCAAAATACATGCAGATGTGTTCTTCAGCTTCTTGTGAACTTTTTTAATTGAGGGGTAAGTAGGCTTGAGGTACTTAATGTTTTTCATGAGAAAATAAAGCAATTTACCACAGGCAATTTACCTATCTGTTGAAGCTTTATTTGCACCATCTTAACATTTCTTTCAGCATCATATTGAGAGACAAGGAAAGATGCTTTATGAAAAAGCATCTCTTCTCAATGAACACAAATTCCTTCAGGGAATGGACAGGCAGATCTCAAGTGCATAGCAAATTCAAGATTACTTTAGATGCAATATAAGGAAGGCTCAAAAGAAAGATGGTGTCACCATTTTAAATTTATTCCTATCTTTCACAAACATAAGCTAAGATTTTCCTAAAACCATTTCTAGTGCCTTATTTTTAAAGTGGTAATGTAATCATGGCATATATTTTCTATTTTATTTCCTCCTAGATAAGATGCAGTGCACTATTGCACTCCTCAAGACTGTCATGAAAAGTTAATGCTATGTTTCCTTTACATGTAGACTTTAAATGTGAGTGTATAGTTTTAATTGTAGATCAGTTGTCATTTTATTTCTAACCAAATCAGAAATTAATTACTGAAAACAACATTAATTACAATAACAACAAAAAACCCAAAACTTAAAACTAGTGGCAAGGCTGTTCTAGGGTTTCCCTGAAGCCGTTCACTCCCCATGCTGAACATCCCAAACTCTCTCAGCCTGTCTCCATAGGAGAGGTGCTCCAGCCCTCTGATCATCTTCATGGCCTCCTCTTGACTTGCTTGAGCAGGTTCATCTCCTTGTTATTTTGGGTGTCCCAGAGCTGAAACAGTACTGCAAGTGGGGTCTCACCAAAGCAGAGTATAGGGGCAGGATCACCTCCTTCAACCTGCTGGTCATGCTCCTTTTGATGCAGCCCAGGGTACCGTTGGCTTTTGGGGCTGCAAACACACAGGTCATATCCAGTTTTTCATGCACCAAGATACCAGAAATTAAAGTTCCATTTGCTTTTCTCCAAAGCCATTAAGTTATAAACCAAAATTATCAAATTGTTGTGTCTGAATTAATGTTTTAATTAACCCCTTGAAAAGAAGAATGAATATATCAAACGAAGGAGAACACATATAGAGTAAGGTACGTATTATACAAATATGAGTGCACCACTTAAGATGCTGGGGAAAAAAAAAAAGCTAGGTATACTCTTTCCATCCCAAATATTGTGAAGATGTGTTTTGTATTTATGCTCTCACTATATATATATACCAGCGAATCAGGGGCTGATTTTCTTGTTTAGAAAGATGTATACTGTAGCTTTTATTTCAGAAACTTTGGCATTCTAAAAAGTTGATCTTTGCCATAAATTTGGGCTACCAGTCTTTACTCACATATATCAGCTTTAGCTCAACATGCAAACAACCTTCATACTGATCTAGACCCACAAATCTGAGTTTACCTCTTTCCTAACAAGCATTGTCTTATATGGGCTGAAAGTTCACCCTGGCTGTAACAATATTTTTGAGAATAAGAACAGTTTATTACATACTTTTTGGCTCTGCTATAGGAAAGATGTTTTTCTGATTACTTCTCTTCAGCTGTTGTGATAAATAGTACAAAAAGTTTGAACACAAAATTAGAAAAGTAAATACAATTATGATGCTTTCTGCGGAGCTGAAGGAAATCTAAGTTGCCAAACCTGATTTAATGTAAGTGTCTTTGAAATTTTACTGATAAGTAGCTTTGATGGAGCAACCTGCTTTTGAGATGAAAGATCCTGATAGGAGCTCAAGTTAACAAGATGTTCTAGTACATTAAAGCCAGCCTTCGAAACCTAGTATATTACCCCAGGTCAAAATCATTAATGTAGAAAAAAGTAGAAAAAACATAAGGTCACACTATAGCAAAAAAAAAAAAATGTTTGAAATGTAGAGCTGGGAAACACCTAGTACAAGAAAAAGTCTGAAAGGTGTATTTGCCTCTGAATACCTTCACAGGATTATGACTGAAGACAGCAGAGGAATACAGACAGATCTGGACAGAGATTGCTGTGCAGTGTGAAGATTAATGTTTGAATGGGAGGGAGCAGAAGGGGATCAGCTAATATAACCTGTGAGCCTTTAAGCTCAGAGCATAAAAGCAAATTGTTCTATGAAAGCACTAGTTTTGTGCTTACTACTTGCATACCAATCCTTGGCACCTTGCCGCCTTAAAGAAATTGAAAGAAGCTAGTCAGAGGTTAAAGAGCTGGTCATGAAGCTGGAGAAGAAGCCACTGCAGAGACAAGTAAATCCTAACAATATTTCCTTAGCTCTGACGGGACCTTTTAGCGTTTTGGTTTTATTTCTTTTTTGTGTAAGCAAATTCCCATCTGAGGCACTGTCAGCAGTGCAGCTGAGGCAGCAAGGTTGGAAAGCTGGAGTAAGTGAACATTTGGCAAAAAAAAGTAAGCAAATGGTTGGATGTGTAGTGTGCTAAACTTCACATTGCCATGTCTTCACTGCTAGAGTAGCAGATGTATCATTCACAACTAGACTGGGTATGTTCAGTCACAACTGTGAAGTTATTCCTATTTTCTCCTGCACAACACTCTTACTTGGTATTTTCATAAAGCTTATGAAAAATTAGATAAGCTTCAGTGGAACACTGTGTCCCATTCTGTTCCCATATATCCGCTTAAGATAGCACTTCATCATTGCCATTCTTCATCCCAAAAGTTCTTTGGAGCTTCACTTCCAGTGTGTTTGTTCCTCTACTAGGAAATCCTTTTCCAAAAAAGGCAAAATCTAACAACTATGTAATGCCCTAGTCTGTGATACAGAGAAAGCCATTTAAGACACTATTTCAGTATGATCCTGTGTAAATTTTTCCAGGAATGGGAGCTGAGGGTGAAACTGCAAAGGTTTGAAGAATGCCCTGTGAAAAATCACCATAGCTGCTGATGGTTCAAATGTCATTTTTCTCCCTTTCACTAGGATGTCTTTTTTATCTACGTACTGCTGTGTATATCTGCAAGTAGGAAGAAAAACTTGCAGCATGATTCCAAAAGCTATATTTGTACTGCCTCCCAGATTCTTTCATAGTTTTTTTCTTGGCTTTGGCTGGTTTGCCAGTTCCATCACTCTACCTAACAAAAAGGACAGTTCAGAAGTGGAAATTTGTTTCCATTGCTGCTGCTAACATTCAAGGGTCAGCCTTTTGGAAAAGGTTGGTTGCCCTCCATTTCCATATATTCTTATCTCTCACTCACTGTTACATTCATGAGAATGGCCAAGTTAACAGATTCCAGCTGTGCAAAACACCAGATGTTTAAATAAGCAGTATTTGCCAACATAAACCTCAGCTAATTTATGTTTTTGAGTCTGTTTTGAATCTGTATATTGCAACAAATAGTCAGGTAATACAAAGAATGATGTGCTACATTTTGATAATTTACAAGAACATACAGATTTCTCTTCTTGAGGTCACTTGGAGCTTTAGCATCATCTGAGTGACAGTAACATCAGGACTTACACCTAATCATTCAGTTTTCATAAGGTCAAAGTAACAACAGTCAAGAGGCAAGAAAGAAAAATAATGGCAGAGAGCTAGTTATACCTTCTTTCAAAAAAGTTATTTCTAGAGTTTTAAACATGATCCTGCCCAGCTACTCTGCTCTCATGAGACCCCACTTGGAGTACTGAGTGCAGTGCTGGTGTTCTCATCATAAGGGCATGGAGCTGTTGGAACAAGTCCAGACAAGGGCCACAAGGATGATCAGGGGACTGGAGCACCTCCTGTATGAAGACAGGCTGAAAAAGTTGGGGCTGTTCAGCCTGGAGAAGAGAAGGCTGCGTGGAGACCTCATAGCAGCCTTCCAGTATCTGAAGGGGGCCTACAAGGATGCTGGAGAGGGACATTTCATCAGGGACTGTAGCAATAGTACAAGGAGCAATGGGTTTAAACTTGAACAGGGGAAGTTCAGGATATACTTAAGGAAGAAGCTCTTTCCTGTAAGGGTGGTGAGGGACTGGAGCATGCTCAAGGAAGTGGTAAATGCTCCATCCTTGGCAGTGTTCAAGTCCAGGCTGGACACAGCCTTGGACTACATGGTCTAGTGTGAGACATCTCTGCCCATGGCAGGAGGCTGGAACTAGATGATCATAAGGTCTTTTCCCATCCAAACCATTCTATAATTGACTCTATGCAGTCGCACAATATTATCTCAATCTTACCTCCCCTACCCCACAAAAAAAATTTTAACATCTCTTTAGTTTACGTACAAACATCACATTTCCAATTTCTTTTTGTTTCAGATCAAAGAAATGTATGTTTGGAATACTATGAGAATTTAAAACAGCCAAAATTTCTCAGTTTGAAAGATATCTTCTAAACATGACCTTCCAAATCACCTATACTATTCTGATTTTCTTCCAATTTTTTTATTTTCCCAGTCCAAACTGTAGGTCTGGTTCATTACTATACTGAAAATGGGACATTTCCAAACCCTGTGTTTATAGAGTTTCATTAAAAAATAACATAAACTGATAAATATTTGATTGAATAAGAAATTTCATTACCAAAAAGATGTGCTCCAAATCTAAGTAATAGAGCAAAACTTTCTTCCTCCAGCCCATCAGCTTTCACCTGTTTATGTTTTACTTCTAGCTCCTTGTATTTCTTTTTTAAGCAAGTCTTATATAAAAGGGGGCAGGGAGCAGAAGATTCATAGCTTTTTACTTGATAATTACAGAATACTCGAAATGCTTTTCTTCTGACTGTAGTATTCGAAATTCAGGGGCCTGCTTGTTTCATTTTTCCTTGGACATCAGCAGTACATGCAAATTATAAAACCACCAGTAAGCTGATGGCTTTTTATTTTTCTTCCCTCCTCCGAGTGAATTCATACTTCTTAAAGAAGACCTGGAAAGTTGTCTTGTCTAATGAAGGGCCATTGGAAAATATATTTTTTATATAATACAGCTTGAACAGTTAATCAGTCATGCTTCCTCCATAATAAATGAATGCTTGTCAGTTTGACTATGAATCAGCTTACTCTGTGTACTGATTTCCAGCAGAGATTTTTACAGTGTTAACACAAAATGTTTAAATATATTCAAGAAGCTTTTTGAAAATGACCTTCTCCCACAAAATATTTTGGTTTAGATGAATCAATTTTTCCAATGGAAACATGCTTCACCAAAAAGAAATACTTTCCAATCAGCCATAGCATCCACTGCTGCCAACACTAAGCACTTAAAAACTCATCTGTTGAACCTCTGAAAATCTTTATGAGTTTAGTACATCTGGGATTCATTTCATTTTCTTTCTGGTACATGTGAGTCAGATTGTTAAGCTTGCCTCCATTATCATATGGATTAAGGTCTTAATAACACAAAAACAGATCCTGAGATGCTCACCTTATGAAATATGTTACAGGCCTTGTGATGATATCTGCATAACATGCTGGTAATGCTTATATGCAATTTAGTAATCAAGAAAACTCCTCTTTGCCCTTCTTATTCCTTCCTCTGTGCTCATTGCAGGGACAGGGCAGAAAGAAGCAGGGCTCCAGGGTCTGCAGGTGAACCAGGAGAGAGCTGGAGGTCAGACCTAGTCAAGGAGAACAATCAGTGGAAACTTCATGGGGTGGAGAGGTGAAGTAGACCACAGTGTGTACAGGAGCTGAACTGGTGAGAAGATCCCCAGAATATAGCTGGTTAGAGCTTGATGGGAAGAATCCATTATATTTAGCCCTGAAAAAAAAACCTTGAAGGAAAACAGGGAGCATCCTTCAACTAGCTAGAACTACTGCTATTAATTTTATTAATATTCATGTCAGCCATATCTAAGAATAATATTGCAAGTTTTAATGGAGCTACTAATTTGCTTGAGACAGACAAAAATTACTCCAGGGAAGTTTAAATTTGAAAAACCAAAATACAAAATGTAATCTCCAAATCAGATGTCTCACACTTCTTAGAAGGTTTGTGTGGATTGTCTTGTTGCATCTTGCTTGATGTGTGATTTTTAAATTAGTAAGTAGGCAGTGCAGCAACTTGTGCTTATGTTATGCATCAGATAAATATTGTAATAAATTACTTAACTCCCAAGTGTGACTAATGTTCTAGTACTGCTTTTAAGATGTCTCTCTTGTGAATCACTGATGGTTGTATAAGTAGATCCAAATATTTTTGCCTATACTAACAACTTAAAAGGAAAAATAAAATAGAGCAGAACCAGTATGTCACCTGCCAATTTCTCTCTTCTACCTATGTTATGGGCAACATATTATTGTGTTGACTGACCTTATCTGTCATGGAAGAATATTGCCACTGCTGTGGAGGTCGTTTAAAGAATAATAGAAGTACAGAAATAAAAGTATCACTCTATATTTTAAAAATATTTTTAGGTACTTGAAGCTATTTAGAGTTTTGCTTCTTAAGGAATGCATGTTTACTGTAAAGCCGTAAATGCCAGAGTGGCAAGGATAGGATTCTTGCCCTGAATACTGAATTTATGGCAATCAGATTCCACCAGAAAAAAACACTTCTGTAAACTAGTAAAATATTCTGCAACCTGAATGAGTGATTTAATTGGGATATCTTGAATGTATTTGCAGACACAGTCTGACCCTAACCTTTAAGTCTTCATAGCTAGGATTTTCTGAGGCTGCCTGCACAACCTCCATGAGGTTACCTTCTCTTGCTCCTTGCTACTGGCTTCTGTGGGTAACACCGAGCTTATACAGCACAAAACTGATTAATGGTTTATATAAAAATGAATCTGTTTTAAGATGACCAAATAAAAGAACTCTGGCCCACAGAACACTTTGTTGAATAAGTGAATAGGATACCAGGTGGCTTAGTATAAGAAAATTAGTGCTCCTTTTCTAATTGAATTAGTTCTAGGCCTATCTAGGCATACCATGTGAGCTATGGGCTTTATTTTGGTGGCTTCTGTTGAAACATACATTGAGAGGGCTACTATTCTGAAGATAAATAGTCAAAATAGAGAAAGGAATACACAAAGAACTGTTGAAATCAGTATTTGAATCAGGAATAAAACCCAGTTCTCTTTTATTTATGGAAGAAGGCATGAGTTCCCAAATAACACAATTTCTGTAGTTTAGACTCTACTGTAAGAAGTTTTCAGCTTCATAACATCATTAATAATTGTCAATAGTTGATTCATTCTAAAAAAACCCTGAAGATTTTGTACATGAGATTTTTTTAAGAACTGTGTATTTTGCGTTTCAGTAAGGGACAAAATTGTAATTTTTCAAAGGAAAATATGAACATGCTATTATGATAGGGATAATTAGACATTCTGTTCTGTATTATAACTGCAATGTGAGTGACAACACAGATCTTGAAATCCTTCATTAAAATACATTTTAAAGTTTGATAAAGTTAAAAAACAGACATTTCACATTTACTCTTTTATTAAAACCATGACAGTAGATTTAATATAAGTCTTTCAAACTAGGAATGTTGTCTTTCAGTGAAATTCTTAAGCAAAATCCTGAATATACCCGCATACTTTCCTTTCTAAAAGAAACAATAATGAGATCACCCAATTTTGTAATGAGAAAGGTCAAAATGGAAAGGGAATTCACCAGTGGGCAATGGGGAAAAATACCCTCAAAGTCCAAGAGGTGAATCAAGCCCTAAACAAACACCTTGAACTGATCTTTTCTTAACTTTGAAAGAATTAGCTTGCAGTGCAGTAAGTTATATGGCACACAAACTCCTTGCCACAGGAAAATCAGAATCATAATACACTGAATACAGTCAAACACTGTTCAGTGAAAAGATGTCAATTCTCCATGATCACTTCAATTTGTGTAAACCCAAACTCACAATTCTAGGAGCTACTCTAGCCTCTGAGCAGGAGATGATTGTATGTTCTTCCTGTTAAAGCTATTTCTCTTCACGTGAAAATATCTAAAACAATTGGCAGATGAAAAGTATAAGGTAGACACAATCTCAGCATGACTTGCTCTTTCAGTGGTATATTTTTTAGTTGGCAGAAACATGGATGGGTCTCCATTTCTCCAGAAAACATATATTGCTTATATGAAGAATCATAGAATCATAGAATAGTTAGGGTTGGACAGGACCTTAAGATCATCTAGTTCCAGCCCCCCTGCCTTGGGCAGGGACACCTTACGCTAAATCATATCACCCAAGGCTTCGTCCAACCTGGCCTTGAACACCGCCAGGGATGGAGCATTCACAACCTCCCTGGCCAACCCATTCCAGTGCCTCACCACCCTAACAGGAAAGAATTTCCTCCTTATATCCAATCTAAACTTCCCAATGGTTGAATAATATGCATACGCAGAGATTCAAGCAAGGATCTGGGCTAAATCCCTACACAGAAGCTCACCTAGGAACAATTTGCAGATTCCAGCAGGATCTAATAGCTAATAGCTGTTCATGCTTCTCCAACTTAGAAAGCATTTGGGGATGCCTACAAGTATACCTTAGACACATGGCATTTTGAACGTCAAAGATGTGCAGCTAACAATTGTAAGTCTTTTATGATTAGGCAGTGGTAGAGTGGGAGTCTGAACACATTTTATGTGTCTCAGGTGTGTGGATGCCAAAATATTCATCATTTTTCACCATATGCAAAGGCAATGGCTCTCAGACTGTAGAATTTCATTTTACAGTGACATTATTCCATTCCACCTGATGGGAAAACAAAGGGAAGTAAAAATCAACACTTTCTACTTCAGTTTTCATTATTTGCAATTTTTGTACAACCACTAAGATGCTGTAGCTTCCTCAGACCAGCACTGAGCACTGTTAAGCTTTTATTGTTGTTCCAAAACATTTAAATCCACTTAGCCTGTTTCAAAATGTTGGAGCCATCATAGTAATCATGGTACATTTTGCTGACTGCTCCAAATCTGGAAGAGTGGAATAATACTGAACTCATTCTCCCCTACCTTTTTAATCATGAGTGTTCTCAGTATGCACAGCCAAAAGCACTGTGATGTTTTAAAAGGCTATGACTACCCTAATTAGGTGTTGCTGTCATTTTAGACTTCAGAAGTGTGATTTTTTTACTTTGTGGCTTTATGGCACAACTTTGCACAAGAGTTCAACACCCACAAACAGAGGAATATTTTATTTCCTTGGTGACAGTCACGGTGCTGAGCTCCCTTGCAATTTTCACTTTATGGAGCTGAGCTCTGCTATTAATCAGGCCTGGTTTTAAATAATAAGTTCCTGAAAACGTGGACTTCAGAATAGTGTAATGCCTGGCTCACTTACCTGGTTCTTTCTCTGAACCATTCTCTAGTTTGGTATCACATACGGCACTGGAATACAATAGGCTGCCTGAGGGGAAAGCAGGACATGTCTGAGATATTGCCGGTCTACAGCTGATTTTCTGGAATTCATTTTCCTATATTGGGATGAAACATCAAAAATATACAGATGTCTAGGACATGCCAACAGCTGCCTTTGGGACCAAACCAACTTAAAGATCTGCTCAGACAGTGAAAGTTACTTTTTTCTTTTCCTTTTTCCTTATTTTCTGTCACGTCCTGATTAGGACTGCTTGTAGTTTTGTTACACTGGATTTTTATTGAAAGCCAAATGTCATAGGCATAACACTCCATTGAAAACTAAATTTCCCACAGATACGTTCCAATTCTAATAACTGTTGCTGAAGTACAACCTGGGTTTCCAGGAAAACTCATCCCTTAAATTGTCAGGGGTAGCCAGGGATCTGGTGATTCCTGAGGAGCCATAGCTTCCAGAAACCATGGGTACATACTGACCAACTCAAAGCCAAGGGTAACTGCATTTCCAGCTTGTTACAAAATAAGTGGTTTAGGGTTGCTCAAGAAATCACCATTAATGGTATTAGCAAATGTAGTTTTAATACGAATTTGTAAAAGTGAGGCTTAGCAAAGTTCGATGACACAGTTCACTCCATTACTTCTTACATAGATGAAACATACAAAGGAAAATTGAGGTAAAATTGAAATAAATTAACTAAAACAAAGGCCAAAGGCACAAAAAGGTAAGGGAGACCCTCCTGTTGAGTCATGAGTTTCAAGATAGATCCCCCTTCCTTTTTCAAGTCCATATGGAGCTTAGGTGCAGCTAGGTACAATCCTAGTCTCAATATTGGACAACAGTTTATATTTAATGTAATATATAAAAGGAAAATCAAATAGAATAAGGCTAAAATTTCCTCATAGAAACTGAAGATGCAGAAGGGCGAGGGACACCATCCTGTTGAGTCAGAAGGTTCAGAATAAACCCCCTTGTTTTCTAAACTACTGGTGCAGCTTAGGTGTGGCTGGATCTAGTTTTAGTCTCAGATTTGGTCAATGCTTTATATCTAATGAGTTTCAAGTGCTCCAATTCACCACAGATGGGATTTTACATGGATTTAACCCAGCAGCAGTCTGAAGTTTTAAGGTTAATGTTGACATTTACAAAGTGTCTCAGTAGGATTTACTGCACTTGCTATATGGTGTCTGAATTAATTTACACGCACACATGAACTCACACACAGACACAAAGATATATAAAGGTACCTGCTAAAAATTCCCCTCAAGTTCAGTGAAAGATTCATGTCAAACATCTTGGCATTTCTTAATGGGTGAGGATCTGGTGAGGGACATCAGCCCATGTCCCATCATCAGCTTTTAGTGACAGTTCTCTGATCACTACAAGCTTGAGAGTTTGACAAATCTGAGAGGCATCCTACTTAGAAGGCCATGCTGCTGGCAGGCCACTGTGGTTTAGGAGAGCTCAAAGGGCCTCTCTTAGGACCACTGTTTATAAGGTCACAAGATGGTTTGCTTTAGTCATTAGTGAATTTCCATCCTGGCCACAGCCCAAGTTGATAATTACTAGGTATTTTTCAAAACTCCAGCAAAAATGCTATTGTTGCAATCATGCTATGATCAGGGTAGGAGTGTCATAAGGCTGTCAGGGAGTGACCGATTATCCCCTCTCTCACTTCTCACCATAGCCATGGAAAAGTAGCTGCTGATACAGTGCTTCCCTCCCTCCCTCCTTAGCCATGTGAGAATTCTTGGTATGGTCAAGGGACTTTTCACTATGCAACTTGTTACACAAAGGCCAATGCCTGACAGGAATTCCTAAAATTGTGGAGCAGCCCAGAGAATAGTAGGGGTGAGGTAAATGCACCGCCATACAGCCACATATGACACAGAGGCACCTGACAGCTCCAGCTCAGTTAGGTACACATCAGTCTCCTGAACTGATCTCATGTGCTTCTCTGCTCTGACACATTTTAGAAATTGTTCAATTTGTCCAACTTAACACTAACAAAACCCTTTCTTTTCTTGTTTGCTTTTCTTATGCTGTTGTGACCAAGAATTGTACAAAAGGGCCTTCTACTGGCTGATAAGCAATATAAACAATGACTCTCACCAATGCCAATTTCTCTGTATCTTTTCCTGGGAAAAGTTTATAGTCAACAGCTTGTCAATATGATGTTTGACAAAGGCTTCAAATAAGCTGTTATGTGCTTATGCTGGAGAATGCACACTGAAGAAGATTGCTTTGGGACTGTATGCAGGGCATGGGAGACACAACAATTTTGAGTTCATGGGGAAACTCTGCCACTGCTCTGGCTCCAGAGGGCTTGGTAGAATATACCTTTATGCCTAAGAAAACAGCACAAATTGCCCTTTTCTGATAGCTGCAAGTTAAAAAAAAAAAAAAAGTGCATCCTTTTCTTTACCATGTACTGTCACAGGATCCAGAAGAAAAGTGCTTGGAACCACACTTCCTGGGACCTGGTGGAAAACACTGTTAATAAATGGAACAGCCAGCCTAGAAATTTGGTCAAAGGGTTATTGTTTGGTATGATGCAATCTGTAGAGAGTCAAAGATGTAAACTCTGTACCCAGACATCCAAGAGAGAAAAACAAAAGTTCTGTTATTCCGCTCACCCTCTTAACTATATTAAACTACACCTGTGGAAACAGGATAATCAGAGATATGCAAATCAGATTGTGATTTGGAAATAATAACTCATTACCTTTGATGAAAGACTGGAAAAAAAAACCCAAAACCTTTAGATGAGGTGACAAGGACATGGAAATAAGGATAATAAGAAGGCACTGAAACTATCCATACAAATAAACGGATGAGCTCAAGGTGTTAACTGGGATGATCAACTCATATCATTTCACACTGGGCACACACAGAATGAGTGATGAGGTTAACACTTCCACAAAATCAACAAAATGTTCTACTTTATCCTAGCAACCTTAAGTAACTTTCTGGATGCATTGTACTATCTCAGCAGGTCTGGCACCTGCTATGCTACCTTGTTTTCACATGCAAATCATATGCATATGCAGTATTTAAGCCTTTTGCAAAAGCAACCACACACCATATTGTGCAGCATTCCTACCGTGCCTTTCTTCTGCAACCTAGGCAAAACTTTGAATCTTTGTTTGTAGTTTATTTAGGCTTTTTGCTTGCTTGTGTGTGTAAAGATTTGGTGTCTTTGATTTAAATTTCCGTCTTGTATGACAGACCCCCTTGATGCTCTGCAGGCCAGAAGTCAAGATGAAGAATGCTTTCCAAAGTATTCTCCTTCATAATTTATTTCTGCCTTTCTTGGCAGGGAGGATGGTCTATAGAAGGTAAATATTCTATAGAAAATGAAAACCAGTGTCATAGGGATGATTTGTCAGGCTAGGGATGTCATTTCAACGTGATACTAAATTAATACTTAAAGTAATAAAAGAATTTTGGTTTTGCTTTTTTTAATTCCTTCTTGCAACCTCCAAATTTTGGAGAACATTTCCCCAAAGACATATTCCTTTCTTATTCTGCCTGCAACACCTTTGGTTTTCATATCCTCTTCAAAACTGTTTTATTTTCATAAAATTATTTTTGCCCTTCCCAGCTGTAACCCACTACTAATGACCAAAACAAAAATTTTGAGATACTATGTTCAGGCCTTTTTACCTTACTGCTCTCTTATCAATTAACAGTGATTTATGTAAGGTCTATAGAAAAAGGGGTGTAGTTATCACGGTGCAGAGTACAGCGGGTATCTGCTTGCAGAAGTACACTTCACATCTCAGTGTTTGGCTGTTAGTTTCTGTAAACAACATGTAAAAACATTAAGATGCTTAGAAAACATATCCAAAATAGCCAGCACACCAGAGTACTTACCAGATGAAGTCTAATAGTGTTCATTAAGTTTTATACTTTCAGGAGGTAGAACACAAGTGTTTGGGTCTATCCAGGAATACAAGGGACTAAACCCAAACTTCTGCCTTCTGAATGTTGGTCCAGTCTTTTAGCCAAGTGAAAAGGGCATGCAACTGTTCCTTTAGCCCCTTTTTGTGTGGAAGCTAGGCTGACAGGCACATATTATTGAGCCTTGAAAAAAACAAGGAGCAAAAACCTATCTCACAAGAGTCATAGATAGAATAAATTCCAGAGAAAGTTTTAAGCCAATGAACAGAAAATGAGGCACTGCCAGGAATGTTCTGAATAAAACTGTAGGAAGCTTAAAGTTAAGCAGAGACATTGACTAAGGTGAAAACAGTCTTCTGATTGTGCTGCCTCCTGAGTTGTATTGTGCAGAGATTACAAGGATTATCATTTCAATGGCCTCCAAACAGAAAAAAAAGTAAATACTGGGAGATAAATTGTTTAGTTCCTGCCTCCCCAGGATTTATTATTGTAGTGTCCTTGCAAAATGCAAGATGGTACTCATTTATGCTCAACAACAGATGTCTAATATCAGGACCGATAGAATAAAACTTAAACTGTTTATATAAATCAGTTTGATTTTTTTTTTTTTTTTGGAATTTATGTAAACCTTGTTGAAACCACTGCAGTGGTCTCATAACACTGGTTCCACTTTCTTTGAGAAAACCAAGCACCTTGCTGATACTTCTCTCTATATTGCGCTTTTATTTAAACCAGATTCATATTATTTACTTACGGCTGACTTTTTTCATCCACTTTTCATGATTGTATTTTTGTTAAGTTGAGAAATACTTAGTGTTTAAAGGTAAATATTCCGAATTTCTGATCTGTAGAGATGTTTCTTCATGTTTATATTCTGGTGCTTAGTCACTTGTTTAGATTTGGGAAATCTGAAACTAGCAGAATAAAACTACTGTTGTGGGGGTAGGGGATTTGTGTGTGTTTGTTTCTTACAAACTGAGAAAGGGCTAAGAATGTAATTCCATACATAAACACTCAGTAGTCTCAAAACATAAAATCCCCAAACAATACTGAACCCTACCTGTAAGTAAACCAAGTTTCTAAAGTTCTAAGCGTCAGCACATGCTCATGAGAAATCCAGAATGCACAGGAGAATCTAACCAATTCTGAGGCTTTCTTTCTCTCTCCTTGTAAACAAGTAGGAACACCTGGCATTGTAACAGCTGCCTATATATGTTTCAAAGCTGTAAAGAGCAAGGCTAAAATCTGTTTAAGTTAACTTAATCACAGTTCTACCATTTACTTAAAGGATTCCTCGATTTCATCACAAGGAAGGTTAACAATTAAATCCATATACTTGTTTTAACAAGAATAAATTAGGAAAGTTGAAAAGAAAAATGTGGACTATGAAGAAAGACATTCAGAACCTTTAAGGTCTGTTGTGCTAATGACTACTAAAACACATTGTGATATTCCTATTGCTGAGAGAGAAATGACCAGTAAATGTTCTTTGCAGGCAAGGATGAAACCAAAGTATATTATTAATGAGAAATGCAGTCAATGAGCTAATTCTTGCCAAATGAAATGCTGTAGTGCAGCATTTCATTACAGTTACATAAATTATAACTAGTCTTCCAGTCTACAAGGTATCTCTGGAAGATTATTCAGTGGTGATGTACAGACATACCCTCTTTCTAGTTCATTAAATAAAAAAATACAAGGATTAACAGGCACTCATATAGAAGAGACTGAAATTAAACAGTACTTGATGAAGCAAATCACCAATATTGTATTTTGGCCAAACCCACAATTCCTATTCTTAGAAGAAAATGAACTTTCACAAGAAATACTGTTTAGTGCATATTAAAAGCAAATCTACTGAAATTTATATTAAATAATTGAGTAGGATCAAAGGTGGCTCCAATTCAGCACTTAAGGTAGGTGTGAATGAGATGAGAGTCATCCTGTCCAGTCTCTGGAGCAATTGCGTATCTGTTTTATGGTTGCTAATATGCAACACCTTACTTAGCTGGAGAGTGTTAAAAATCTTCCATAGTTCTGTTACCTCCATATTAACACGCATATTTCAAATCCTAGACACAGCCTGCTACTAGAACTCATCTTCATGTCAGGTAAAATCCGAAGTTCCAGTAGTAAGGGGCCTTAATAAATACATCAAAAACAAGGCATTAATGGTTGTTTGAAAAATGTAGTGCTCATGTCAAAGGAAGAAGAAAAACAAACATACCTGTAAGAATGACTTTATACTAAGCTTTAGAAGAAATTTTATAAAATGAATAATAACAGGAAAGTAATTATGAAGCAGGATAAAAAAACAACGGGAGTATATCAGTTCAGATTGTCTTAATATCTGTTTTCTGTGCCTTTCTAGGCAAAAATACAATAAACCTCAGAAGGTGCTTACTTCCCCACTGGACAGCTGCCAATCAGAATACAAACAATTTCTTGCCAAAAGGCACACATGAATTTAAGGATGATGTTGCAATCCAGAAGGTGTATCTATTCTCATTAGTAAGTCAGACAGCTGAGGCAAATACAGGGTGTATTTCAGCCTGTGAAAACACCTAAAACTACCTAAAATGACTAAAACTGCCTAAAACCACCTTCTGCTGCCTTTCAGTACTCAGGCCAAAGAAATAGGAGACAGGAAACATGGTGGTATGCAGGGCTGTTTGCAATAGGAAGCAGAAGAAGGAAGAGAAACAAGATTTCAGAAGGGAGTGGAGTATACTACATCATGGCAGATCTGGGACTGGAAATATGAGTGACATCATATGTTACTGTCTAAAAAGTGGGTGGATGTACCACATGGTGTTGTATGTGAGATCATCTGGTATTTGGGATTTATAATGGCTTGCCATTTTGTTTCATTGTACTGTTTTGGTCTTATTTGCTCAATGATTGCAAACTTCCTAGAAGTCACTGTGAAGGAGTTAAATTCCTTTAGTTTCATTCACTAATCTGTTGGGTGTTTCCCTAGTCCACAGAAGATCATAGAATCATAGAACAGTTAGGGTTGGAAAGGACCTTAAGATCATCAACTTCCAATCCCCCTGCCATAGGCAGGTTCACCTCACACTCTTTTTTGATCTTTGGATGTGTATCTGTCTCAGACTTTTTTCTATCATTCAAAATATTTTTCTATTTTCAATAGTATTGTGATAACTTTGTTCATACTCCGTGTATTTTGGTATGTAATGTTTAACACAGATTGAATCATAGAATCATAGATATTGAATCTGGATATGCTCATAGGCCCTCTCTGAGCATTTGGTGTTTCCTTTGGGTTTTTTGGTTTGGGTTTTGGTTTTTTTTTTTTGAGTTATTCTGATTGCCAGCTCTATGATATTTTATCAGAAATTCTACCCCAAAGTTTTATCTACATTCCTGCAAATGGACTGGTACATAAATAATGGGCTAGTAGCTTAAAGGTCATTCACACACAGATATTTTCAATTATATGTCCTTTTGCAAAACCTTCATTAATCTAACATTACTTGCCTTAACATTTCTCTGTTTTGATGTACACCCCACAGGGAAGGACTGCTCTCTCCACTTGTGTATTCCTGGGATGCTGGCTGCAGTAAGACCCCAGTCTTGGCTATGGGGATCTGTTGTTATGTAAAAAACTAATATAATTGAGAAGCTATGTTTGTATAAATGAAGATACAATTTCCCTAGCAGAAGCTGTGTGCATTTGACATACATCAACTATTGGATGAGGGGTTATTTTAGAAGAAAAATATTCTTAAGCCATAAAAAACAACAGGAGACTAAAAATACATATTAAAAAAAGAAACAAACCACCCTTTTATTTTCAGCTTTCAACTGGTCAATTTACCATAGATCTAAACAAATGAATAATGGAGTGCCTTGAAAACCTTAGTTATGGGTTTAAGTGCTTCTTATTTTATTACCTGCAGGTCAAAATGAGCTGTCACATTAAGATGGAAAATACAGAGACTCTAAGACCATCTTCCTCCAATTTGGCATATGCTGGGAGAAAATCAAAGAGAACATTTAGTTTATTGTTGAGATGGCTGTGTAGGAGATGCAGATGTAGACCATCAATAATGTCAATATTATACCTTTTAACAGAAAGACTGTGGAACTGTTACAAACATGTAGTAAAAAGATACGGACTTCAGCCTGTAACTAAAATACTAAAAGTACTGAACAGAAGCTGATAGCTTTCCTTCTATTCATAGCATAATTGCAGTTGTTTTCAAGCAAGCTATAACATGATAAAGAGTAAAAATTCAATGTCAGTAATATAATTCGGTATCATATATCAGTGTTTCTTAGCAACAACCCATAATGTCCAGTGAAGGCCATGCTCAAATGAAGTAATAAATATCAGCGGAAAATGTTTTCAATGAATGGTTATGCTTCAGGTTTTTCCCTCTTTGAAAAACCCCCTTGCTGATCTAGGTTGAAAACATGAATCACTAGATTGTTTTGCTTTAACCAATCTGTGTATAATTCAGCTGTGACAGTGTTCCATTAAGCCAAAACCAAAACTCACTTCAAAATAATTCACTTACCTTTGTTGTAAAGGTAATTTTTTTTGTGCTGTCAGGAAGGCTGTCTTTCAGCCACTGAGAGCTCTCCCTGTAACAGACTTGTGAAGGACCAACAGTGTTGAACATGTGTATGTATAAATCATCACTTGAAGGAAGAAAAATGCTTTTTTTCCCATATTCAAGATATATTGTTTAAGATATGTTAACAAGCTTTCTCTTCTGAAGTTCAACCAATTTCTGAAACCAGGTAAACTTTTAACATTTCAGCATCCAGACATGAATTACTTTAGTCAAATAATAAAAAACAGATAAAGCCAAGGAATAAGGAATATGTTTTTTTAATACCATGACATTCTATGTTAATATTTTGAAAACCTTCTGATTCTTTATTCATTACCCAAAAGTCAAAAACTATTCTGAGAGCAAGTCAGATCAGGATCAAATTCTCCTCTGCCACTCACAGATGTGGCTTCATGGACATTTGCGTTATGTGAATCTTTCACCCCTGGTCAGAACTCTTGAGAAAACCCATCTTGTGGGTTTTATGTCTGATGTACTTTGCTTTTGAGAGAGATTCCAAAGTGTTAGGGAGACACACAATCTTACTGCTTTCAAAATATCAACCTTTTGTGACAGGGGAGCATATAACATGATGTTAATGTTACAATCATTTCATAAACATTGGGGTTTTTTTGGAAGTGGACTTCGATCAAAGAATGAGCTTTCCCTTCTCAACACAAATGCTTCACGTACATGTATACCATTTACTTTAGAAGTATTTTTCTAGTGTGTTAACAAGCACTTAAGGTCCAGCCAAAGAGCTTAGCCTCGAAAAAGACACATTTTGTGTTAAAGAGAAAAAACAGATGACAGCTGAAAATAAGAGTAGTGGGCAACTGACATACATTAGTGTAGTGGTTTAAACCCACTCAGGTAACTTGTATGAAGCCAGTAGATATCCCTGGAAGTGCAGATCTGTGTCCATTTTGGTCCAAACAAGTCATTCACTACCTGACTCTCAGCATCTAGGGTTTCACAAGGGTGTGGAAATGTTAAACTTGGCAGGGCAACATTTCTATCTCAACAGACCACTGAAGGCTTTATCTGGAGTGGAAAAATAACCAAAACAAACAGTTTTTCTCTAATGAGAGCCCTTCCCAAATAACATATTTTTGGACTGGGCCTCTGGGCCAGTCTCTTTGCATTGACAGTTCCACTCACAAGAGATAAAGCTCTGATGTCATCCAGAGAACATTCAAACACCGATTGCAAAGCTGACAGGATTCATAAACCCTGGGAGAGAAATTACTTATTTTTCCAACTTCTCAAAACAAAATTGCCTTGTATCACACCATGCAGTCAATCCCCACTCCAAGGCCGTGAGGAAAGGCATGTTGTTGACATAAGTGAATGCTGATAGTGCGTATCTCCCTCATCCTCACTCCAGTCAGACAGACACAGACCGGCTCTGGACAGGAACCCTTGAACTCCTATAAACATGCCACTGAGGCCAAGGTGATATACTTTATACCTTTCAAGACTTTTACTGTAGGTCCACCAGCACTCTAGCATTGCTGTACAGCTTCTGAATGACAGCCAGCTTCCATCTGCCAGGCCTCAAGCAGGCACAGGACAGACACACACAGCTGCAGCTGCTGCTGGGGATATGCCATCCAATTTGCTCAGTACTGCATAGTTAACATAGGAGAATGGAGATTTCTATAGAGGCTCAGGCTATAAAACCTGAACCTAATGGTTGTCAGCACTGGAGGCTGCAGAGAAATCTGAAATTGGCATTTCTAAATCAGTGGACCTACCAGAAGTGCGTTCTATGCGGTTCAGCCAACTAAACCACTGCATTCAATCCGGCGCGCTGTTTGGGCTGAGGCTGACACACATGAGAGGACTGTATTTGTCTCTCCCTTCTCCAGTTCCCACATGCTCTTTTTCTTTCTTTTCTGCACTGCAGATGGTGAGAGGAGAAAGAGGTCAGAGGGGGAAATTTTTAACAAATCTACAAACCACAAAGTATCTCCACAAATCACAGTATCACAGTATCACAGTATGCTAGAGATTGGAAGGGACCTCGAAAGATCATCTAGTCCAATCCCCCTGCCGGAGCAGGAACACCTAGATAAGGTTACACAGGAATGTGTCCAGGCGGGTTTTGAATGTCTCCAGGGAAGGAGACTCCACAACCTCCCTGGGCAGCCTGTTCCAGTGTTCCGTCACCCTCACTGAGAAGAAGTTTCTTCTCAAGTTTAAGTGGAACCTCTTGTGTTCCAGTTTGTACCCATTACCCCTTGTCCTATCATTGTTTGCCACTGAGTAGAGCCTGGCTCCATCCTCGTGACACTCCCCCTTTATATATTTATAGACACTAATCAAAATATGCTTTCTGTTTTCAAAACAAGAGGGAAGATAGGAAGCTGAAAAAAGCAGAACTTCACTCTTTTTTTATTATTATTATTATAATTCTGTGATGCCTAGAAATCTGATATTTAATTTTTAGATTTTTTTTTTTTCCTTCACTGGAGGTTTCCTTTTGGGAAATTAATTTTAGATTTATGTTTGTGCATAACAGCTTACCCTAGGATCATCAGCAAAATATGTAAATATAAATATGATGTGGTATGTGTGGTATTACTTTGAAAAGAAAACTAAATGAAATGTATACCACTTAAAATAGCATTAGCCTGCTAGGTAAACAGCACAGGCAACCTCTTAACTATCTCATAGCTGCATTCCACTTCACATAGAGGCAATGGTGGTTAAATAGATGGAGTGATGATGTTGCATTTGAGGGTATAAAATTAACATTTTACCTGCTTATTGTATCATGTTAAAATCATTTGCTCTAAATCAGTTCCTGGAGATCCCGTCAGTATTTGTTCCAAGACTTAACCAACCTTGAACTATATCAGTAACACACTAGGAATCTTGCTGCCTGTGCAAAGGTCCATGGTGGGGCTCTACAGGTGTGACATGCTTGACATAGGGTAAACCCAAATCTTCGAGGAATGATCAGTGTTGAAACAGGAGGTGTGTCCGGGAATGCTATGAATTTCTTGGCTCAGTTAAACTTACTGCTCCGTGCGAAAACCCTGGCTGCACTACAGTATATCCAGACATTTCTAAACACTGATAGAGTATTTACAGTTCATCTTAAGTATACAGAGACTGTAGTGTCTCTACACAGCAAAAATAAGAGTTTCATGATGGTCTTGCAGTGTGTCTGTTCAGTCTATTGTTTCAAGTGTATTTTTTAAGTCTTTTTAGACCTAAATATCCCATTTCAATGGCTGGTATATTTGACATTTTAAATCTGACTTATTTTATCTATTGGGGTATCTTTCCATGTCAGAAAGAAAATTTGGAGAGGTAGAAAAGAAAGAAGGATTTATTTGGATGAAACTGAAAAAGAGGATTTTCTGTTTTCTTATACAAGAAACAAAAAAATCTTATTTTTTACCAATATCAAATTAGTCAAAATCTGTATTCACAAACTTCATTATTTATTTACTCTCCTGACTATTTTGCCCTTTTAATAAAACATTCTGTGGGGTTTTTTTTCCTTTTTAATAAATAACTGTGGATCAGTTTGTTAATGTATAATGTCATTTCAAATATAAAAAATTGAAAAGGCTACTTTAGCAATGTTGAAATCAGATAATTTCATTTGCATCAATTTCAAAATTTCCTGTTTTTCTTTTTCTAATAAAATTTTTTTATTGAATTAATCTTATTTTTATTAATAATTTTTTTTTAAATCACTGTTAGTCATTTAAATGGTTTATCTATAATTTTAAACAACTGCCACTTTCTGTAGGAATTTGAAGTCGTTTTGGTGGAATGTCACTTAAGTCACATTTACCTCAGAGCTTCCTAAGTTTTAGAAAAATTGAAAAGTCTGAAATGCTTGAGATTACTCATTTCTAAAGACTTACATTCTGTCTGAGCTCCTAATTTTAGCTGTATTTGTTGTTTCTCTGGTGATAAAACCAAACATCATAAGCCCAAAAGTGAACTTTTCATGAGCTTTTTACACATTACGTAAGTATACTAAAAACAATGCAGGATCATTGTCAGCCTTTTATAATTATCAAATCCTATGAAAACTTTATAAACTCTAAACCAATTAATTCTGACTTCAGTGATATTTTACTTATGCATACTCTTGTCTACAATGAGGCTAAACTGGTGAAAACAAACTTGTATAGATTGTGTAATCCCAACACTGCAGTTTGTACAAAGTTCCTGAAAACCTTTAGACTGCATTTTATTAGGCTTTAGGAACCTGGCCTTAAAATTTTGTCACAAACCTTAGCAATTGGAATATGCTTTCAGTATGGCAGAATCTGAGAGATGCTCAGATGTGTGTCTATGAGCTATGAACCCTCACGTTACCACATAGTTTTCTCTAGCTGATGTTTGGAAACGATTTTGGGAATTTGCCCAGATCTTACTAACTACTTGAACAACAAGGTGGTTATATCAGATTATGATATTCAGGTTATTTTAAGGAACAGTAATCAGATTATTGAGTGTCTAGAACAAGAGCTCAGACATCTATGATTGATGTGCTTATCGCCTCATAAAACGGAAGTAGTAAGTAGGTTAATTTTTTCAGAACAAAATTCTTTACATTATAATACCCAATTTAGCTAAACTACAAGTGTAAATAATGCTGGTTTTCAACAAGATGATACGACATTTGTCACTAAGTGGTGACATTATTGTATTTCTAATTAGAATTGCTAAAACATCAGATGCCCTTGTTTGTGCTTCTTCAGTTGCTGTTAGAAAGTTAGGAGAACCGGTCTCCAGCAAATCAACAGTTCTGACTGCTCTATAGCACTTGGTTTCAGAAAGCTCAGACATGCCAAACAGTAAGGCCCATCCTTAGCGTCCACTGGCATCCAACATGATGGAGAAGCATTGTGATTATAAGAACCCAGAGTAGAAGGCAGTCCCTTCCCTAAAACTCCTGTGGTGTAAGCAGAGGAAGAGAAACACAGCAAGTCTGTGATTTATCTAAAGTCATGTAAGCAACTACTGGAAAAGTCAGGAGTTTCCCATTTGCCGTATTAACTATTTTATTATTTTTAACTGAATAATCTTTGTTATTATTGCTATTTATAATCATTATTCTGAAAGAGAAGTATCAGACAAGTGGAAAGGTCATAGTGTTTAGCCTTCTCTTAAGTGCTTTGTGCAGCTCTTCAACCATATTTGACATGCTTAGTATTAAAATTGAGAAATAAAGAATGAATATATGCAGTGGAATGCAGACAGACAGGAGAGTTATCAGCAAATTTATCAATGTATGAACTCTTGATTCTAGATTAAAACAGAACATTTTCTTCCATTTCAGAGTGGGAAGACAGCATAGAGATGTGATATATCACCTTTCAGTGGGGAAGAAATGGTGTTTTCATGTTACTGATTACTAGGTCATTCTCATTCTAAAATCTGGGCTATGATATTTCAGAATCATCTGATGCCATTCACATCTCTCTGTCTACATGTGCAATGCCAGAACAAAAACATGCTCTCAACTGTTTCTGCACTATATAACTGTTAGTGTCTGTGCAGTTAATCTCTTCTGCTAACATTAAGTAGCCTTTCAGTGCATTGCTAAGAACAAAGAATTGAGAAAAAGGACTGATGAGGTGGACCCCAAGGATCTGTAAGGCTATGACTCTAATTGTAAGGAATTAAGAGGTAAGAAATAATCCAGGAGCAATATAAAGGGAGAATTAGAGAAAAGAGTGGAATAGACTGAAGAGATAAATAGATGTTCATGTCATTTATGGACAAAAAACATTTCTGACTGCTTGCAGTATTCAAGAAAATACTGTAACTGCAGCAGGATATTTTGAAGATTTAGTACTACTCATGTATAAAGGAAAGGTTTTTATCACAAGTTTCATGGCTTCATCAATCTGCAATTGATGAGCATCAGACAAGGGCAGCTGCAGTATTATTGGTTACCTTTTCATAGAAATAATGCATCAGTCAACGTGGTTTTAATATATTATGATTTCCTAATTTTAGAGGAATTTATAATCTTCTAAATTTGTCTGAATATTCAGAAAACAGTGTTATAGCAGCCTGTGCCTAATCTTTGAAATAACAGAATTGGTAGGAGTATATTTATTTATCTATGTACTTAATTGATTTTCAGTGTTTATACTGCTGTTTAGCAGCATGTATGCTACGCCAGCAAATCAGCAACTGTGACCTGAAGACACATTTTTAACCACCTATTAATGAAGGGATTCAGGGACATAGTGAACAGAATCTTGATGACATTTTCCTATGTGATTTATTCAAATAAAAGTGTATATAAATTTGATGATGCCCCTGAGTTTGCAGGTATTTAAGTCTTCTGAGGGACAGGCTCTGATTTCATTCCTTAAGAAAACATAGTTTAGTGTAAAAAGTGTAAAAAGAAAGAAAGATAGTATTCACAAGTGCTAAAATTTGTCCTCTTCATTAATATTAATGAAGCAATTCTAGTAAGACCTGAAACTTTGCTTAATTTTTTCATCTGGTCTCAGAGTAGTGAAAACTATCACTTTGAAATGCTTGAGAATATTTATTCTTTTTTGCAGAAATCTGCATGGATATGTGTTGGTCTTTTATTTGTTTGTTTGGGGTTTTTTACCCTGAAATTTTACATTTTTTATTCAAATTTAGCATGCATTCATGGCCAATGGTTTACTAACAAACTGCTCCAGCCAGAACTGCAGAGTGCATAATGCCAAGTATCTCCCAAAACTTGTTTCCCAAAGGTGCCACAGTTCAGAAGGAGGTATGCGACGACTCTGCAACCCCCAGGGTGACAGCTGAGCCATCCGGACACATAGGGACCAGCCTGGGAACATGGTCCTTCTCAGCACATCCTCCAAAACAGGCCTTGCATGGCGCTGTTCATGCTATAGCTGAGGCAAGTGTCACCTGGGGCAGCTCCTTTTCAGCACTAGTTCTCAGCAGGTTTCCAAGCTATGGGACAGAATAGTGCAAACTCGCTGTCCCTGGCCCATAAGGCTGATGAAATAAACCATGGCTGGAAAGGGAGCAGTCCCTGTATCCTGCGCTCCACCTCTGGACTTGGCCTGTTCCTATGCAGTAACACCAGTTCAGGTTCAAAATTTCAAGGAACCTGGCAGCTTATAGGCTTCACAGAGTTTCTTCACTGAAGCCTTCCTACATCTTCCAGGAAAAACAGCAGAACAGCCATGTTAGGCCAAAATGAGGGCCTCTTTATCTACCCTATCTAAGTTCTGGTGTCTTATGTGCATATAAGCCAAGCATAATGGCTCCTCCTCATAAGCCTGCCTGGAAATGGCAACCAACAACTGAGGACCTTGCCACTGTTATTTACAAAACCACAGTGTGAGATGCATTTTTAGGGGTCAAAAAGCTCACTAGATGTGGCTTAGATATGACTTGAACCTTGCAGTCATATTTTTTTCTGAGTAATTGTCCTTTGCTTATGATTATCTATATAATGTTCCTCATTACATTTAAATGTAGTTGATAGGCTACAGGAAGTATACATTTAAAAATCACTGCATTACTACCACCAAGCAACTTTGTCCAGTGTAACGGACATGCAAAACTGAAATAACTGATTCTCTGGTATCCTTCTGTGTGCATCCCATCAGGAGCAATCGCATTTCCATTTTTCATTGACCTGTATGAGTTACAAGGCAAGCACATCCAAGGTCCTGGGCTCTACCAATTAATTTAATTACTAGCCTAGTATTTTTTATTGTCCTAAGGTATTTTTCTACTATTCTATTATTCCTCAAGCCAGGCACTTTCTCATTTTGAGCTTTTACAGTAATATATTGATTACGGTTTTTATGGCACTCTCTGTTGCTTGGAGACAAGTGTCTATAAAACACACCTGGAGGCATTTTCTTCAGTTATGCCTCCCTCGCCTGGCTCCTCTCTTACTCCTGTTCAGAAGGAATCTGTATGATCAATGAATTTAGGGTGCTGTTTGGTCATGGTTTTGACCACCCTTGGGGCTTGCTTCAGCTTTCCTCTGATCCCATAGGGAGACGCAGTAAGATGCTTGAGTTTTCCCTGTGGTGCTTTCTAAAGCTTACACAATCATGCAGGATCAACTGTAGGAGCTGCAGTGTTTCACGTCCATTTTGCTAGGTAAACTCACTACCTTTGAAAACCATTCTCCAGTCACAAATGGGTTAAGGTGTTTGCTATCTGGGGGCTTCAGCTTGTTTAGGGATGTGATTGAGCAAAGTCAGAATTAGATGAAGCCATAACATGAATTATTGTGCTGAGAAAGTTTTAGGATTATGTCAGCGTTCAGACAAGGAAATCCAGACTAACACTATGGTTCACAAGGGTAGTTGCTGGCTTTCTCCCATGGTCGCATAGCAGTATCACGTGCTCTGGGACAAATACTCTTTTGGATTTTATAAATAAAATGTGATATTTTTATGACAATTATTTAAATGTAAATAAAAAAAAAAAAAACACAGAGGAGGGTCTATCCCATATTTCCAGACTTTCTACATGCTTGTAAAATGAAATAAATGTACATACCTCAATTTTACACATTAAATAGATGTCTGCAATATAATTTATCAGCAACATGAATTAATGTTGTTGTGTCTATTTTTTGTAATGCAAAAGTCTCTCCAGCTGCAATTAAAGCTTTCACTCTGAACAGTAGGTTAATACATTTGTATCTGTGCACAATTTTGACTTCAGTTTAATTGTTACCTGTTCTCATAATAGGCAAGATCCTCCTGACCTTCCCTTCTTCCAAAGACTATGAATACAGAAAACTTAACCGTGTTATCTCAGATAATTGCAGTAATTGGCTCCAGTGTGGCTGTGTACTTGAGAAGGGATATACAAGAAAAAAAAAAGATAAGAGAATCCAGCCTGCCTCTTCTCTTTATGTAAACCGTATCATAAAATAACAGGAATAATTCGAGCAGTATCCACAGCAAAAGAAAATTGCACCCCTTGAAATAACTTTGAAAATTTCTTTAAACTTTATTCCTAATATATACAGATGCAATCATCTATACAGAAACACAAACAAATATTAACGTTTCAAACTGTTTGTAAGATAAAGTATGCAATCTGAAGCTCTTTATGCTTTGGGAGAGCTCAAGATAGCTTCAAAACGTGTCCAGGCAATACATTAAGTACTTTTAAAAACATCTTTTTCTGATGTGCAGTGTGGACTTTTAGCATCTGTGAAGGATCTTAAGATTAATTTTTAAAATAGCACAAAAATAGAGAATTACATTTCATTCTGCAGTTTCATAGTCAATTATTGTTCCTAAAAAATGTTAAGAAAATACGTTAGTGCTTATCTAACAGCGCTTACTACATGACTGATAACGCACTTCGTTTGGAGTCTTTGAAAGGCTTTATGATCCCCTTAGCTAAGAAATTAAATCAGCCCCATTCTACGTACATGGCCACAAGCACAGCCACTCTGCCTTCAAAAGAGAGGTCCATATGCCATAGCAAAGGGCAGCTAACAAAGGAGCACAAATGTTTTTCATCAGTCCATTAGCTACGTAAGTGTTTCACGATAGTGATGGACTGTTCTGATAAACTCTTTATGAAGCTTCTGCCTCCCTGGGGATTTGTACTCTTTTACCTGCAGCTGAAATTGATATGCAAGGTTAAGCCCTAGGTTTTCTTCTGTGTTACTTCTTGTATCTATTTCTACCGAATACTATTGCACTGCTAACAACAGCTTGACTTTCAAATTTTCTCTGCTGAGATTTTAGAGAACATAAAATTTCCAGCCAGAACAAAAATAAGATCTTGTGCTTAATCTCACTCACAGTCATAACTGTCCTACGGGGCAGCTCTCTGGTTGATCCTGCCATGAGTCAGACACTTACATGCATTGCACAGCAGTGACCACATATGGCAGTGAGTGAAACACACGTATATATCTGCAAGAGTGGCCACACCACACATCCCAACAAATTGTGACTTTCAATATTATATTCTATGCGTCCACAAAATCTTTTGTGTGCAAAAATAAATTAAAAAGCAAACACAAACTTTTCTGATCTTTGTAATATTTCTTATGTTTGAAACACATCAGCTGTTCACTGCACAAAGCTATGCTACGCACAGTGTAGGTTATGCAAAGAAGATACTGATAGCAGCTATCATCCTTTTCTCCAGGGCTTATTTTACTGTTTGTGGTCGTTCAAGCTGCTAGAAAAAATATTGTTCTGCAACATTGTTTTTATCAAGATGATAGAAAGGAGAGATGCCAAGCGTGCATTGTAATATGTTCATAAGATCCTAGTGATGCCATTGCTTAGCAATACACCAAACCTTTTGCCCTGCTATCAGCTTGAAAATTTCTTTCTTCCAATAACATGTAAAAAATACTTGTCAGAATTCAAATATTTTTTCATGTAGCAGGAATAAAGTCAAATGATCAACAAGTGTGAGCTTGAACAGCAGACCATGGCAATCAATTCTGTTGATTGCAAGAACCCTTCAAGATCCCTCTTTTAATTAACACTGCAGTTGTTTCACTGCCTTGAGGATTGTTACGGCAATATTTGTGGCTGTAATTGAGTAGAAAGCATTTGTAGTGGAGAAACACACACATGCCACAGCTGGTCTTGCACTACTTCTATTACATGATAATAAGTACCACTCAAGCATTTTCAAACTCTTAAGAGGAAAATATGCTCATACGTCAAAAATCCCAGTCCTCTGAAGGATGCACTTTTGTGCCACCGATCCGCCAGCATGTCGTATCTGAAGTTGTCTCGGAATGCTTTTTAGCAAAAAATGCATGTCCTTTCTGTTATGCATGCCAGCAGAAAAAGGAAAAAAAAAGGGACCAATGACAATTATTTATCACACTTCATAGTCAGTAATATTGCTTTGATAAATGTCAGTAGTATAATTGGCATACATAGGCTGACATTTCTTCTAAACCTTGGATAATTGGTAAAAAGTTTTAAATTCAGCATTTGAAGCTCAAGTACTTGTTTTATTATTATTGTTTATTTAGCTATATCTTGAAGTTCCCTCTTCTTGTTTTGCCAGGTGTTAATGTTTTGCATGGTAACAGCCATGTAGTTACTGCATATTCAGATATGAACTCAATGCAATATTTCAAGGCCAGAATTCACTTTAATTCTAAAGATTGCAAAGTTTGGACAAGATTTGTGCTTTAGGTGTAAATGGGAAATAATTGTTCAGATAAACAGAATTACTATTACATTATAGATATAGAATCATAGAATCACAGAATAGTTAGGGTTGGAAAGGACCTTGAGATCATCTAGTTCCATGCCCCCTGACATGGGCTGGGACACCTCACACTAAACCATGTCACCCAAGGCTTTGTCCAACCTGGCCTTGAACGCCGCCAAGGATGGAGCATTCACAACTTCCTTGGGCACCCCATTCCAGTGCCTCACCACCCTTACAGTAAAAAACTTCCTCCTTATATCCCCTTTACCGCTTGTCCTATCACTACAGGCCGTTATGAAGAGTCCCTCTCCAGCATCCCTATAGGCCCCCTTCAGATACTGGAAGGCTGCTATGAGGTTTCCACGCAGCCTTCTCTTCTCCAGGCTGAACAGCCCCAACTTTCTCAGCCTGTCTTCATACAGGAGATGCTCCAGTTCCCTGATCATCCTCGTGGCCCTCCTCTTGACTTGTTCCAGCAGTTCCATGTCCTTTTTATGTTGAGGACACCAGAACTGCACACAATACTCCAAGTGAGGTCTCATGAGAGCAGAGGAGAGGGGCAGGATCACCTCCTTTGACCTGCTGGTCACGCTCCTTTTGATGCAGCCCAGGATATGTTTGGCTTTCTGGGCTGCGAGCACACACTGCCGCACACACACATATATAAGAACTATTCATTTGAATAGATTTCTTTTTGAAGGCCTTGTCACATAAATTCTGTATGAGAATAGTAGAGAATTATGCAGATAAAGTTCAAAGAGAAAGTTAGAGAGCAAGAAAGGTCCTGGGCGAGCAGCCTCTCAGTCTGACAGTGCTCGAACAATTCTAGATCAAATAGCTGCCAGTAGGCATGCCCACACTGTGAATATGTGTATAGGCAATGTTTTCCAAAGAACCATCACTGGTAAATTGACTTCCTTCTTTACATTTTCATCTAGTTGTATGTAGAGTAAAACCTTCTTTTTTCCCCCACCCCAGTAAAATGCACTCTTACTGAAGCAGGAGAGTCATGTAGACAAGCTGAACTGATTTTAGTATTTCAACTTTTTATGTCTAAATGGCCTAGAAATAGTCTGATAGACTTGGTCTATGTACTCTTTGGTCTCTCTAGCACTGCTAGTTTTCTCTTGCTAGCTGCATTTAATCTGTCCATCTTTCGGATCCCACAGGATGAGTTTTTAGTTTTGTCACAATTCCTTTATCACTAATAACTGTATGGATATTTTTTCTGTCTTTAAATGAAGTTCCTTTTAATGCTCTCAAATAATCATTGCTCCAAACAGAACAGTAGTGTGAACTGAACATAATTGTTCAATTCAGTGCTGTAAAGTGTGTATTCCAGGAGGTAAACCTTATTAAGGAAAGACAACATAAAATTAATATTTTACTTTCATTCATAACTCTAAATAATATTATTGCCTTTCAATAAAAAATAAAATTACAGTTAAAGTTTAATGTATGAATAGTGCATATTATATATATTACATGTTGTATTAAATTACATAGCAACATAATTAGCAGTCAATTGAAATGGCTGTATTAGTTAACAGTATTAGGTTAGGCAGTGTTATATGCGCAGCATTTTTGACAAGACATTGTACGTAAGGGTTTGTCTCTCTTATTTCTTTATAATACTGATTATTTTCTCTGCATTTTTTACTCTGAATGGTAAAAGTCAAGAGAGTAAAAATGACAAAATTAAACCTGCCTCTTCAACCTTCATGTTGCACAGTTTTTGTAATATAGAGATACAGAATGCTTTGCGGCAGAGCACAAGCACCATTGTTGAGCTGAACAAGTCATTTAACTGCTCAGGTGAAGCCACTTGAACCTTCTCCTTAGTACCCCAAACTTGATGGAAAATATAGAGTAGATGAGATAATGTTAGAATATTTATTTTTATTCCCCTCATTAATCATGGGATTTTGTCTTGCTTATTGCACGCAATCTGAACCTCGTATCCACAATGAAGTTCTTTTATCTTAGGTTTCAGTCTGAAGTTTGTTACCATAGGATCAGAGTAGCCTACAAACACTGAGGAGCTGGCTGTCTCAGTTTCCTGATATGGTATTTTGTAAATTTCATAAATATTTATGTCAGTATTTACAGAAGCAGCCTCTAAACTGAGTGCTTCATTACTTGTGTACTTCACTGGAGATGTTGTCCTATAGCTAGCTACCAGTACGGCATCTGCTGGTTTCAGCTGTACTGACTTGTCAGCATCTACAAAATCAGACTCTGACTGTCTCAGTCTGGGGACCTAAAAAACAGGGAATATGTCATTAGTGGTCCAGTGTGGTTGTTTTCTTAGTATGAAATGAAAATCCACAAAGCTGCAGACGGGACTCAACTTGCATCACAGTCTGCACTAATCCTCACTTTACTAACTTTATAGCTATCTGTTGAAACTCTTATCGTTAACCTCATCTTTTGAAATAATGCACACGGTTCTTTCTTTTATATACATGAGCATCACAGTGAAAATAGTAGTGCCATCCCTTCCAAGGGACAGGGTGTGCTGATCAAGTTGAATTCTTTTACATATGTGTCCCAGTAAATGTCAGTATGTCAGCCTTTTCACATATTAACAAACTCCCAGAAAATTCCAGAGAGATGCTATGATTAACATAGATTTATTTATTACATGAAAAGAAATCAAGAAAGAAATTTCAATAAAGATTTTTCCTGCACTAAAAAAATGTGACGAGTCAGAACATTTGCATTTTCTGTTAGAGGAATCATTTAATTGCATCTAGGCTGTGGTAGATGAAAATGCACTTGATTATAAAAGATTATAAATGCTTGATTATAAATTAAAGTTTTCTCATGGGACAGGACTGACAGGTAAGGAACTTTGTTTCACACCATTTTTCTTTTTAAGATAAATTAAGTGATCCTTTTGATCTTTTATCTTTGATAATGATGGCACTTTAGTCATTTTAGGATTTTCTCCTGGTGTTCATTTTTGGTTTTACTTGAGGTGGGTATTTTTCTTAATACTCTGTCTACCCTCATAAAGTTGTTTTTTTATTAACCTGAAAACTCCTAGAATCTGTGTTTCTGACAAGCCAACTACCAGTTTTACGTTACGTGTAGACATAGAATCATAGAATCACAGAATGGCTTAGGTTGGAAAGGACCTTAAGATCACCCAGTTCCAACCCCCTGCCATGGGTAGGGACACTAAACCATGTCATGCAAGGCTGTGTCCAGCCCAGCCTTGAACACCACCAGGGATGGAGCATTCACAACTTCCTTGCGCAACCCATTCCAGTGCCTCATCACCCTTACGGTAAAAAATTTATTCCTTATATCTAACCTGAATTTCCATAGTTCGAGTTTGAACCCGTTACCACTTGTCCTACCACTACAGGCCGTTATGAAGAGTCCCTCCCCAGCATCTTTATAGGGCCCTTTCAGATACTGGAAGGCTGCTATGAGGTCTCTACGCAGCCTTCTCTTCTCCAGGCTCAACAGCCCCAACTTTCTCAGCCTGTCTTGACCTGGGGAGGTGATTCAGCCTTGTGGCCCTCCTCCGGACTTGTTCCAACAGTTCCATGTCCTTTTTATGTTGAGGACACCAGAACTGCACACAATACTCCAGGTGAGGTCTCACGAGAGCAGAGTAGAGGGGCAGGATCACCTCCTTCGACCTGCTGGTCACGCTCCTTTTGATGCAGCCCAGGATACAGTTGGCTTTCTGGGCTGCGAGCACACACTGAAGCCGGCTCATGTTCAGTTTCTCATCAATACCCTCAAGCCCTTCTCGGCAGGGCTGCTCTGTATCTCTTTTCTGCCCAACCTGTAGCTGTGCCTGGGATTGCCTTGATTTAGGTGCAGGACCTTGCAATTTCCTTCATGAGGTTGGCATTGGCCCACTTCTCAAGTGTGTCAAGGTCCCTCTGGATGGCATAAGAAAGACTGTTAAGGTATGGTATGAATCACTGAAGGACAGAATAATTGAATACCAGGTTGGAAGGGACCTCATGGATCATCATCATCCTTGGCAAAATATGATCCACACTAGATGTCTCAGCACCCTGTCCAGCTGTACCTTAATACTGTCCAACACTGGGGAATCCACTCCTTCCCTGGGGAGATTATTCAAATGACTGATTGTTATCACTGCGAAAAATTTTCCTCTCGTGTCCAGTCAGAATTTCCCCAGAAGTAAATTGGGCCCATTGCTCCTCGTGTTTTCCAGGTGACTCCTTGTAAACAGGAAGTCTCTATCTTCTTTGTAGCCACCCTTAAAATACTGGAACATGGTGATAAGGTCTCTCCTGAGCCTTTTTATCTCAATCCTGAACATGCTCCCTCAGCCTGGATACTGTCAGGGCCCGTTGACGTATAAGGGGTCAGGTTCCTGTAATAGTTCATACACCAGCTCTTTTTTCAGTAACAGTGGGTCTGTGTCTGCATAAACCTGGATTTTTGTTCCAAAGTCCTGGGGCCCAACAGTGCTGGTAAAGGCAGAGGTGAAGAAAGTGTTGAGAACCTCTGCATTTTCAGTGCTGTTGGTGACTAATTCAACTCTCTTGCTTAAAAGAGGGCAAACATTTCCCTTCCGTTTCTGCTATGGAACTCTTTCTTGTATATTTTGACATCTCTGGCCAATTTCAATTTGAGTTGATTTGTTTTTCTAACTGCATCTCTGCACAACCTGGCAACGTCTTGTAGTTCTCAATGGTTATTCATTCATTTTTCCATCTCCGGTATGCTTCTCTTTTGATTTTCACCACACACAGAATGCAGCACCTGGGCCCACACTAGGTTTTGCATTTGCAATGTGCTGTGCTATGCCAGAGGCAACAAGCCGACCCAGAGCACCAGGGATAATAGAGAAGTGCATTGTACTTGCTCTGTGCAAGACAGATGAGGTCAAGGCGAACTGTTTTTAAACCAGAGCTAAAAAAGCCTATTTGTTTCCTGATGGAGGCCCTGGGGATGCTTTGCACTACATTCTGTCTTAGTAGCTGTATGTCTTTCAGGCAGGTTACTCCTGCTTTTAATTTGATCTGTAGATTCCTATATAGAAGACGTAGCCACATATTCTGAATTTTGGCGAATAATTTAGGTGTTAAGAATCACCATCCAATGATGTCTACATTCCTCTGCAGGCTGTTGCAGAGAATTTAGGCTTTTGGATGTAGCTATTGCACTCCAAGCAGACAAGGTAGTTGAAAGTAGGTGAAAGTAGATAGTATATGCGTCTAGCAGAATGGGGTTCAAATCATACTGGGCCCTTGTATTCTATTACCCAGAAAAATTACTTCAGAAATAATTACCTGAAAGTTATTGTTAGAAAAAAAATTAATGTAGAAAAAAAATTTCAGCCTACTGTTCTCCCTGGTAGAGCTGTTCTTCAGTTCAAAGTAAACAGAAGTAGAAATACTTTATAGCTACAAAAGTACTCAATGTGGGCAGGCAGCTGTCTGAGAGAAGTCTTCTCTCAGTATCTGTTAACAAAAAGAGGAAGTAAACAGCTGCACCAAACATCAGTTACGTGCCAGATGTGCAATAACTTAGGATACTTTTATTAGAGAAAAAGTAAATTATGAAGTTGAAGTAATTGTAGGACTGCAACTCATGTCTGGAAACTTACAGAAACTAAATCTTTGACAAATATTCCCACAGGGAATTACCCTCATTGCAGCTGCAGCCAGTAATGTTCGGGTGAAAGAGCTTGAGAGAAGAAAATCATGGTCAATACTGGCCGTTTTTGAAGTAAAGAGTAAGTTTGTATTCTCTATAAGAGTGAAGCACTGAAGGAGTCTCCTTGAGGGCCTAGAAGAGCTCACATATTGAAGGTCAACAGCAGTTGGGAAGTGCTGTAGTAATGATGACAGATGCCTGTTGTGAGCCAACAAGATCCATGGTATAGCTGAAAAGCAGCAGTATAAATAAAAAAACCTGCCTTTTACACAGCAAAACATTCTCCACAGTGCCACATACTTCAGATACTGATTATTTCAGATACTTCTTAGATGGGATAAGGTTAGCCTTCTTCAGACTTCTGCCCTGGACCTGTGAGAAGGTTAGTAATCTTGCCTGCTGCTTTTTACTATGTAAATTTTTATTATTTTTTTTTTTTGTCTTACTGGTTTATTGTTTTACCATGCTTCTTTATCCTCTTGTTAAAGTTATGTTTGTTCAAACCACTTTGATCAGTGGACTCATCACTGATGAGGTTTGTGCCTTATTTCCCATGTTATCGAGACTCTTACAGCACAGTTTCCTAAGTTTTCAGAAGGCACTGGTAGAGCTTGTACTGGCTTCCTCTGAGTGTTAATGAATACAGCCAGTTTATGATTGCTACTACCTAGGCAGCCATAAACTTCCAACTCATCTTTACCTTCTATAACAAGATTCAGAGTTGAGTTCAACATCTTCTGTGCTGAATTATTTCTTTGTGTTTTCAGAAACTCTTATTGAATAGCACTTGTACAGAAGGTTCCTCTCTTTGACTTTCTTCTTTCAGAGAAGATCTGTGCAGTTGCAGCATGTAGTATTAGTCTGAGCTGTATTTTGACATTGTAGTACTTTCCCCTGCATTTGTAACTGCTTTCCTGGCTGTACGGTTTGGTGGCTGGATCCAACCCCACTGAAATCAGCATGTGGGTTTTACAACTGGTGGCAGTTTGATCTTGTCTTGCAGCCTTGAAACCAGTTAGTCAAAATACATGAAAAAAACAATGGTGTTCTGAAGTAACTACATAATGCCTACTAAATTAAGCTGAATTAATCTGAGAGGGAGGAAAATCTCTTTCTGATGAAAAGGTTAATTAATCCCATTGCAATACTCCTTCATGGCTTTTTATGGGGATGTTTTGTATCACCCCTACACAAGTTTTCCAGGCTCACCTAATCATTATTTACATAAATTGATCCTTGAGGCAGAGTACTATGGATGTCCTTAACAGCAAATGGGCCATGCTTGTATATCCAACCAGACAGCTACGGTAACATATGGGGGAAATGAAATTCTGAAATAAAGCAAAGAAACAGTAATAATGAGCAGTAATAATGCCGGTCAAGATTGAAAGTGATTAAAATGAACAGCATATTTAGTGAAGACTTTTGGGAGAGTGTGTGCAAAGATACCAAAAGACAGCATCAGGAATTACTGTTCACCTCTTCATTTGTGATTAAATCCTTGCTAATAACACCCTTGCTACAAGGTGTAGCTTATCCCTCTCCCCCCAGCAGTGTTGACAGAGGCTGTGGAAATTCTCCTTTTGCTCAAGATAAAATCTGCTTTAACTCAAGATCGTGCAAGGCAGTATTTTACTTACATCATACTAATCTGGTGGTAATGAGTAGGTTTGTCTGTACATGCTCTTGTACCTTCTGACTGTCCTTGGAAGCATTGGCATAAGGGGAGGTAAGTCATTGGAACGTGCATCTGTAATTGCCCTTTGAATCCCGTGTGCTTTCTCATTACGTTTTTTGCATGCTTTTTTAGATTAAGAAGCTGGTACGTCTAGATTTGTAAGTGAAATTGAGAAAAAGGCTTACTGCCTGTTGTCTCTAAAGCAGAAGTTTCTGTTCTTGCAACGCTGTGTTTTTCCTTTGGGGCAGATGTATTCTAAATCTGACCCTAGAAGCACCAGGAACCCAGATCCTCAGAAGATGATAGGAGCTGTAGATGTAGGGATTTTAGGGAATGATGAGGCTTGCTATCTCATTGGAGGGAGGGGGAATCAAACCAAGGGAAAATGGAAAGTCAAGAAGTTACGGTGTTCAAATGAGAAGACACATGGATAGATAAGAACACCAAGACAAGGAACGAATAGTGCCAACTGGTAAAATAAGTTGTAGGCTAGCTAAAGCATATGCATTTTGAAGAAGAAACAGTGGAAGGGTGCATAGATTAAGGCTAGGATAAAATGATAAAACAATGGCACAGAAATTAGGGTTTTCTCTTACCACAACTTGTACTGTCAATGAGTATTAACACGAGAATTCTTTATTTTCCTCTCATTAGCAAGATAGCCAGGCTGATGTGCCCACTGCCCTTCGCTAAAAAACCTGGACCCCTTGAAATCTGTATTCACGGAATTATATTCAAGTAGATTCTCACTAGCAACTCATTGCAAGCAGACTGCTTAACAGGCTACTTTTCCCCACCATTTGAAGGTTATTTATCAGAAAGTTATGAGATCATTGCCATATTAATCCAGTAGCTGATTTCTGAAAATGAATTTTGCTGACTTGCAAGACTAGGCATTCAGAGCTATAGAAGCTTCAAATCACAGCATCAGTCTTTTTTCCCGGCATTTTCAACATACATAACAGCTGAGTCTGACTTGGATGAACTTTTAACTTCTCCAAAGTGTGGTTTGGGTTTTAGGGTTGGTTTGGTTTGGTTGTTGGTTTTGGTTTTTTTTGTTTGGGGTTGGTTTTTTTTTCTGTCAAAGGCCCTGAGATCAATGTTTTACAGTAAGATAAACAACCTCTGTAATGTTTTTAACTGATTTTAAAGACCATATATGTGCCATCAAATAAAAAGTCCAAATGTCAAACATTGCAAGAGTCAGTCAAGTGCTTCCTCTTGCATACAACGTTCTGTCTCTTCCAGCTGGCAACTTAAAGGTTTACTTACTGAATTTATTGAATTAAAGGTAGTTTTATTTTGTGCTCTGAACTCTACTTTTCATTTGAGCAGCAGTATTCAGCATGGGTACCTGTAAAAAAAGTGTTACTGTACTGCTGGATTTTTGATTGATGGTATTTGCAATAGGAAATGCCTAGAATCTCTGACGGCTGCCCAAAAGAATAGTTTGCCCCAATTTGATCTTATGATCGGAAATAGACCAGTTCTTCTATCTTTTTTTTTTTAGTCTGGGAAGATCATTAAGGTTCAATCATGAGACTGACACTATTGCTACCTTGGAAATTACTACAGTGATAGTTTTCAACAGTAGTGTGGCAGCATGATGTCAGTGTCCCTGCCTGCCCAATTCACTGAATCACTAACTACTTCCTCTGCTGTTTTCAGTGAGAAAGAAATTCAGGAGAGGATCTAACTCATGTTTACATATTCTAGTTTCTGCAGTTCTCAAGGGTTTCTCTACAGGCAGTGGGGATAGATAAACATGTCCAGAGGGTGAAACTTTTCAAGACTCACTCTCTGGAAGCCTCAATTCCAATTTACAAGCAGGGATAAAACAGTTTTTTGCATCAGAAACATATTCTGAGGATAAATGCACTGAAGAATGTAAGGCATTTGCACTTTGACACTACAGCTGTGTCAGTGCTGGAGACAGACCACATTGCTTCGCAATAAGAATGGTCAGAAAACTTACTGTGTCAGGGTAACTGTGTAATAGAAAATGGAGTTTGGCTTGGTCTGTGCTTCTGAAATTTCCTTAGGCTTTTGTGATGACTGAAGATACAGAGGCTGTGAGGACAGTAATTATTTCCTTCAAATAGAGAAGAACTGAGAGCGCGTTTTTTTGCTCAGAGCTGAGCTGAACTCTGAAAGGGAAATGAATTCAAGCAGAACACTTAAACGGAAAATGAATGGTTGCGCCAACTGATCATAGGCACTAATGAGGGTTTACAGCAATAAGTAAGCTGAGTAGAAAGCACTATTGTAGAGCAAAAAACAACTCTTCACTACAAAGACAAGTGCATCCCAGTGTAATGTCCTGAATCTCAGATGAATTTGGTGGGAATGTAATCTTTGAAGATTGCTTAAGAGATAAGTACTCAGAGTTCACAGGCTGACTTAATCAAAGCAAGTCGTCCATTAACACCTCCTTCATATTCCAACAGCTTTGTACCTTACAGTATTTCTCCTCTCCGGACACAGAAAGGAAGGCTTTTTTCCATAATTTTGTTAGTGATGACTGATTTTATACCAAAACTACCATAAGAAAGTCATTTATGCCTCACTTCTATTTCATAGGATTTTTTTGGTGTGGTGTGGATGGGGTTTTGTGTTTGTTTTTCTTCAAGCTGAGAATAGGATATGTGTTATGGACCCTTGTATTCATTTCCATTGCCCATTCTGAACCTTGATCCAGGACTTCTCCTCACCACAGAGGAATGCTCGGACCAGCAACATCCTACAGTAGTGAAATTACATACTTCTAGAGCTCAGATGTTGATGAAGTATCACCCATCAGGGTGAAATGCTGTCAGTGGCAACTTGGGGCATGAGAGTTATAGAACACACCTCCCAGGTTACCTAACCCCTGGGAAAGGAGGAAAGGTGAACTGGATTACCCAAGCTGATTGAGTCAAATCCAAACATGATGTCTATTAAACAGCTCCCACGTTTCTGAGGCCTTCTGCTTTGCCAGGGGAAATTACTGTATTCACCATTCCCCCACAGTAACTGACAGAGATGCCGAAGGACCACTGTGTGGAGTAGCTTCTAGTACGGAAAAATAGGGAGATAATGAACAACTGGACAGTTGGAGGGATGAGGCTCCTCGTTTAAATGACCTTGAGGTTGTCAGTCACACGGCAAAGTCTGGCAAAGATGCATTCATGTTACTCTCAGTCTCTGCCCAGAACATAATCAGAGGTCATGCCACAAACCTGCTGACCTGGGAGCTCTGCTGGTATTCATCACACTAGCAAATAGTACACTTGCCAGCCCAAAAAATTAAGTAGCTCTAAGGTGAAGCTGCAACATATGAGGCTCATTAGCTTATTGGGAAATAAGCAGAATGTTATGGAATAGTACAGATTATCAGAAAAGTACCCCTCTGCTCTTGTGAGACCCCACTTGCAGTATTGTGTACAGTTCTGGTGTCTTCAGCATAAAAAGGACATGGAGCTGTGGGAACAAGTCCAGAGGAGGGCCACGAGGATGATCAGGGGACTGGAGCACCTCCTGTATGAAGACAGGCTGAGAAAGTCGGGGCTGTTGAGCCTGGAGAAGAGAAGGCTGTGTGGAGACCTCATAGCAGCCTTCCAGTATCTGAAAGGGGGTCTATAAGGATGCTGGGGAGGGACTATTCGTTAGGGACTGTAGTGACAGGACAAGGGGTAACGGGTTAAAACTTAAACAGGGTAAGTTTAGACTGGATATAAGGAGGAAGTTTTTTACTGTAAGGGTGGTGAAGTACTGGAATGGGTTGCCCAGGGAAGCTGTGAATGCTCCATCCCTGGCGGTGTTCAAGGCCAGGTTGGACAGAGCTTTGGGTGACATGGTTTAGTGTGAGGTGTCCCTGCCCATGGCAGCGGGTTTGGAACTAGATGATCTTAAGGTCCTTTCCAACCCTAACTGTCCTATGATTCTAAGATTCTATGAAAAGTAAACACAGGATCAATGTTCTGTTTTTCCCTGCAGGCAGGATTTATCAGTTCATGACATAACCACAGCAAGTTGCTGCCTCCTACACTTACAGGTACATAACTGCTCTAAACACCTTGTTTAACCATTCTGAGCCCCTGATTTCCTTGAGACATAGCTGCAGGTCCAATTTTTGATGCTTATGAAACAGAGTAAGGAAAAGAATGATAGTTACATGTACTGTGATAGTACAGCAGCACTTAATTTCTGTTCTTCCAAGCTGCATTTCACATTCAATACAAGTTTCTTGGATTGTACCTTTAAAGAAGGCAGCCTCATCCTTCTCAAGGATCAAGGTTTGGTTTAAAAAAAGGTAATGAAAACTGTACATTAGTAGATGGAGCTCACATATTCTGCACTCTCAGCTGCCTACAGATGACCAGGCCACTGCTAAATAAATAGCTAGCATGCAGGAATAAGGGAAACATTTCTCTTAATAGCCTAAAACATTAAAAAATATGTTGTTACGCTAGATTATGGGAACTTGGAGGACTCTATACTTTTTTAATTATAAGAAAATAAAAGAGGCAATTTTGATATGGGTAAAAGAATAAAATGGAAACACTTTGAAATGGAGTTGAAAAGCAAATTTAGATACATCAGTATAGCAAAGGAAACTTCTAAGTCTAGTGTCCAGAAGGACTTCCATTATATGTGAAGATACCTAAGTATTTTGGGAAAGAGGAGAAGAGGTAGTAACTATGAACTGAGCTGTCATCACTCAGAGGCAAAAGGAACAAAAACCTCCTCTATAGAAGATAAATGAGGCCTGAATATTAAGAATGAGAAGAAAGATAATGATCACACCAAATTTGTACTTCAGAGTGTAATGATACAACACCGATAGGATAAAGGATGAGTGATGCAAGTCTGAATGCTGCAAAGAGTCTAGGAAATACAGAGGAGAAGTGATCATCCTTACTGAGAGGCAAATTGACCCTCTTCTCTTTGAGCAACATGAAGATGATCCAGGTTATTATAGTAGGAGAAAGGACTAAGACATTCAGTGCATCTACTCCACTGCTATCAGTAAGAATCAAGTCATTCTCATCTGTTGTAATCAAATGTAATTAGGTGAAAAATGAGCAAATAAGTATATATCAGGCTTAGCCTGCTAGCATTGGATTTTGATTTAGACTTGCTTCTGCAGTTTTATTAGCTTCACATGCCTTGAAAGAGGACATTTCAGGCTGTGACCCAGGGCTCTCTGCAGTTGTTTATCATTCCTGTTCTAGGAAAAACACAAGGTCTATGAATAAAACAGGTAGAAAAAACAAGCAGCAAAACTGTAACTAATAGAACTGATTAGCACCTTCTGTTATTAATGAAAACACAGTTTAACATCAATATAAGGTTTTTGTTTAGCTCAACGACAAATGTTCCCATTAGACTTAACTTCAACTCTTGTAACAATCATCATAGTTTTCATTTTGCTGGGAAAAAAGAAAAAAAAAAAAAGAGTGATGATTACAAAACAATGGGGGCAGATGGGATTAGACTCTACTATATACAATATTGTGTATGTTTGTATCAGCCTCTTTGAAAATATTAAGCAAAATTGAATTAGAGCTGTGCAGCTGAAAGCAGAGAAGGAGAAAGGTGGGATCCAAGAAGGCTGGCAAAGGTTTGGAAAGAATATTAATATACATAAATGTTAATGTTTTACTTTTACATGTAGCAGACTCCCAAAAGGGAGGCTTGATGTAGGATGCAGCAGCTGAAAGGGGCAATTGAGACAACAAGAACAACTGCTCTAGTACTTCTAATTCCATACTAAAAGTATTATTCAGAAAAGTGTATTTCTGAACTGTGATCTCTAAAATCCATGTCTGAGTCCAGGACAGGAGGGTTGTGGTTGGAGATTACCATCTGGGAGGAAAACTCTCAGAAGTTCACAAAAAGCACCATTGCATTGGCTCAAAGCAAGCTTTCGCCTGGGTTATGTAGGCAGAAAACTGGTAGATGTTTGGGTAGAGTATAATAAGAGCCCCCCTTGTTTTCACCCTACTGAGTTTTAAATTATGGAAATTAATTAGAGACAGCCCAAGGAAGCAGATGACCATGGCTACAGCTGTACTGTTAAATGAACAGAACCAGTCACAGATGGGCAATGCCCACACTACATAGCTTTTGGTCATGGATTTCCTCTGGGCCCCCATCCAGCTCTTGTATAACATAAGGGTTATTTCTGTGTGGTGGCTAAAACTGTGTGAAGCCTCAGCTTTCAGTCTGCCAGACCACTGTTTTCATCGCGTGAAACTGAGGGCATGAATTGCACACCCCTGACGTGTACTATGCCATATACCTGGGGATTCAGGCGCTGCTGGGAGTACACAGCACTTCCAGTACACAGCACTGGAAAACTGTGTAAGAGTAAGGAGGTTTATGCATCTTCATTCTGTCTACTGGAAGCAGTCCCCAGCAAGTATTATCCCCCTGACATTATTTAGGACTTGTTGACTCAAGTCAAAACTATGGCAAGGAGTGTGTTAAGTGATGGGGGTGATTTAGAGCCCAGTGAGCAAGCTTATTGCCTGGTCCTGTTTTATTTAGCATTATACTGAAAGTATTTTCATTAAAATAGAGATGGGATTTAGATCAAAATGAAAAAGGGATTGGAGAACTGATGTCTGCATGCAGCCAGTGATGCTTAGGGAACCAGAGTACATACATCCACATACTCCCGTTAGGACTTCCAAATGCACTGCCTGTCCTGCTTCTCATGTGGCATGGCCCCACTTCTTCCACAATAGCAATGGCATCCAGCAACCACCAGCTCCACCCAGCACTGTAGTGACTGTGGGTTGCTCAAAAGGAGGGACTATGGGCAGAAAGATGTCTCAGACAAGGGACTTTGTACAGAGATAGGCAGTATTGACAAAACACAAAAAAGATATTTACTGAACAGTGTATTTCACACACTGAAATGTGTGATCTGTGCAGGCCATGAGGAGCCTCAGCAGAATCCAAGGCATGCTTGCATTGCTGGGAGCCTCTCAGAAACCAGGCACTTTGCCCCACTAGATTCAGCAGATGGACCATACAAAGGCCAATGCTTTGTGACTGGGATTTCAGATTTTGTGACTCCAAGGCAGTCAGATCCAAGCACCAGGGAGCCAAGCACCTGTATTTCTCCCCTCTAGTCAAAGCTGTGGGCTTGGGACCTTGGGTAGTAAAACATGGTGATCCCCATGTGGGCAGTTTTTTCATTTCATTTTCAGAAATTCAGTTCACTGGAAATATCAAAATATTCAGAGTTTGGTCCAAATCAAAACAAAGCAAACAAAAAGGAGGAAAAAATAAAAGTATTCCCATTGAACTGGAAATTCTCCTATTTGGTCAGGTCAGCAGCAGCATTCACAGGAAGTGAAGTACAAAGAACAATCAGGAAAATATCCATTCATACAAGAATCAATTATTGTATCAGCATCCTCCCTGGGAGAGGACTAAAGCAGCACAATAAAAGCAAAGTCAAAGACAAGAGGCAATAAAGTAACTATCAATATAACTAGCGAAAGCACTGGGGAGGTAGTGAGTAATTTCAGGTAAAGGACAATTTTGACACACAAAAGAAACAGATTTTCTGTGGGCTATGAATATATTTAAGCATAAAATGAGATGAATAATAGTCATTACAGAGGCTGAGTTCCAATGACACAAACTCAATGCTGTGTTGCATAAGATGGGGTTTGAGATGTTTAGATGACAAAACAGCTGAAAATAGTGAACTAGATGGCTGCATATGAATGGCAGAAGATGTGTTGAAGAACATCATCCTTCCCTCTCTGCCCACATGAGTAGCAGTGGGAGTCAATGGTGTCTACCTGTATCCCATGACACCTGTCTCTCAGGATGTATGTAGACCCTACACCTGATCCTATGGGTTGGGGAGGTCTGTGTTTCACTTTTCAACACCTTAAAAACTTTACGCCCATTTCTGGTTTTGCTTTCTCAATAAACTCCATTAAAAACAGAAGATGGGGGGGGGGGGGTGTGTGTGTGTGTGTGCGTATAGGAGTAAGACATCCCCAACATACGACAATATTTTGTTGGAACCTCTGAAATATGTACATACCAAAGAGTAATCCTACTGTTGTAATTTGTGTTCTGCCTGTCTTAGCCTACCCTACCTAGCTGTAAGTTTCTCTGAATCTTCCCGCTGCAGATAAATGTACGGGGTTGGAAGTCCCAGTCCTTTAAGCAGCTATGAAAGCTCAACATTGAGATTTCACTTCTTCTGCAGGGCATCAGAAACAGTATCTGTGCTCCGTAAGTAACAGAATCTATACTTTCTTATGTGATATGTTTGCAGGATTACAAACTTCCCTTACAGTTCCCTGCCCCTGAGAAAGTCAATGGCTTGATCCATTATGTAAATTAGAGTTCAGGACCTAACAGGAATACTCCAGTGGCTCTCCTGTGCAGAGGCTTTTGACAGGCATGGATTGATCTCAGAGCGAGGGCAGAGGCAAACAGATCTTAAACCCTGTGTCCTTGTGCGCAATCAAGCCATGGCGGCGGCTGCTGGCCCCCTCATCAATCAGGGCCATGACTCCCCTGTAGCTGAAAACTACTACTTCAAACTCATAGAAGGTTGAATTTATGAAAATGGGAAACAGCAATGTTGTGACAGTTTCTTCCTGGAGGAAGTGCATGTAAACACATTGTGTAACGCATATAGCCCATGCGAAGTCATGAGCGCAATCACTAGGGAGAAAGTCAATACTCTTCTTGCTAAATAGCATGTATGCAAGTAGCACAAGTCTCGATATTGCAGGGCCCTCCTCTTGTCTGTGTCAAATATTTTATGGGATTATTTCTGTACAAGCTATTTCTAGATGTGGCCTGTGTCAGAGGTTTCGGCTGGCTGGCTATCTAAGCATCTGTTTACAAGCGTCAGGACAGATGGAATGTTATCAAGTACAGTTAAAGGGAACTGAAAAGGACACATCTGCTGGTGCTCCACTTTGGGACTACAAGTGTAGTGATTAAAAATAAAATAGAATTTACAAACCACACACTGGGTAAATGTCACTGCCATTGTTTGAAGTCATTTAAACACTGCATTTGCAAATGACTTCAGCACTGATATCTAAACTGCACTGGGCTCAAGTCAACAATGACAAATAAAAGCACAATTCAACTCAGAATTTTGATAAAACACCTCTTACTCTGGCTTTTTGGTCTTTCTGTTCTTTCTGCTCACTTGGTCAGTAACATAAAAATCCCTAAGAAAAAAGCCTTCAAACAAAAAGTACAGGGAAAAGGTTATGTGCTTAGCCTTAATTTTATATACAATGTGTCACTCTGTATGTCAACTCTGTATATATCCCTCTGTACCACTCCATACGTGAGAACTTCAAGTGCATAAAGCAAATTCAAACAAATTTAATTTTAAAAAGTGAAAAACATGAGGAAATACTGCAAATTAACAAAAGGAGTGAGGATATCTAAAACATGACATCAAAATGAACTTCTTGGCAAAGCACAGACTTATGAGTAAGATAACTCGCATTAATAGGATTATCTAACAGTAAGGATACAGCTTTGCACTAGTCCCGAGTTACAGACAGGGGAAGAAGCTGGAATCATTGAAAGCCACGGGTGATTATGAAGTAAGAGGACATAACTGCTACTGTTGTTAGACCAAACCACTCAGAGAATGTCTGCTGTAGAAGCCTTTTTTATGAAAAACATGACAAATCATTCAATTCACAGGACCAGAGAGTCATGAGAGAGTTTAACTGTCCAAAGAATAGATAGAAAATGAAACCATCAGGACAGAGATCGATTAGCAAGCTCTAAATTGAAAAGCATTGGTCATCATTTCTGGTGCAGTGGAAAAAACAGAGAGTAGAGGCTCTTCTGGATGTGGTTCTAACCCATGAAGTGTAGTTGTTTGAAAATAGGATGATGAAAGGCAACTTGGAGACAGTGACTATGAAATTACAGAGTTCACAATCCTAAGAAATAAAATAAGGGAAAAGAAGAAAATCATGGACTTGAAGCAGGGAAACTTCCACCAACTCAAGTCAACAACAAAGGACAATGTAATTAAGTTATTGTGGCAGGAAACAATCTCTATCAGAAGGGGAAGTACTGAGGAAGTACTGAGGGATGACTTAGGTAAGCTAGAAGCTTTAGCTGATCTCAAGCTCACAAAGTTGCACCTGGAAATTGGAAATCAGATCAAATCCTAAAACATAAAATAACAGTGCATGTGTATAAATCCCAATCAGAAAACTAAGGCACAAAATCAGCATACAGCCAGGAAACACTTTAAAAGATAATGTGCATTAATAATAAGGAAAATTATTTTTCTTGTCTATCTGGGGGAATGGAGAGAAGGTGATGACAAAACTGATGATCCCAAGAAGGTCAGAGTATTCCAAACCATTGCATGTCAGCTGTAGGCACACGACTAGCATAATTAACATTCATGACAAACAGTTGAGAACTCAATCTAAAACTGGGAAGAAATAGGATGGGAGAGCATTAAAAAATGTCCTCAAGTCAGTCAGACCAGATAGACCATAGTCTGGGATATTTTAAAAATTACGTGAATTAGTCAGGTTACCTATTACTTGAAGATGGCTAAGATACATAAGACTGGGAAAGGATAAACAGCTGCCTTTCAGAAAAAGAGGGGAGAAAGAGGAAGAAGAGCCTAGAAATAATAAATTCCAACTCACAAAAAAAAAAAAAATAAATCTAGAATCAAGCTATTTGTAAATGTTTGAAACAGAGCAGGAAAAGTAACAGCATAAAAAATACCTAATTTGCCGATGCATATCTTTTAAACCCCATTTTTGATGAGTTTACATTTAAACCCAATACTTAGATACTGTCATATCACAAAATGAGGGGTTTTACAGGCACCTGTCTTTGCTATGACTTTATTCAACATTTTATTAACAATCGGGATAACAATCTTAATACACTTGCAAATGAGACAAAGTTGGAAAGAAGTGCAGGTATAAATGTGTTGGAAGACAATATTCAAATTCAGAATTATCTCTAGTAATGGAATAGAGGAATGAAAAATGGATGGAATACAACAGGGATCATGTTCTATATTTAGGTGGGAATAATCAAGTTTTAAAAAATACAGGCCAGGGAATGACTTTTTAAGGATTAGCTTTCCAGAGAAGTACCTGGAGATAATAGGTCACAAATTGAAGACGTATAAAACTTAACAATCTATTGCAAATGCAATACACAAGAAATATGCTGTGATCTATAAACAGCAGTATAGCTCTCAAGCCTTCCTCTTCTTGGCACTACTTGCAACACTGGGTAGAGGGCTTGGTCCTTTTGGGGCACTGTACAATAAGACTGAATAACAAGAGTTATGATAACTGAATAACAACAGTTAAGCATTAAGGAAAATATTCTAATAATAAACTTGTGAATTTCTGGTACAGGTGGCTTTGGTAGGTAGAGGGGCCTTGTCCTGGGTTCAGCAGTAGCAGTCATTTTTCTCCTTCTTAGTAGCTGGTGCAGTGCTGTGTTTTTGACTCTCAGCCTGGGAACAGCGCTTATAACACCAGTGTTTTTAGCTGTTGCTCAGTAATGTTTACTCTCACCATGGAATTTCTGAGTCTCACGCTCTGCCAGGGCAGAGGAAACGCCGAGAGGAAGTAAGGACAGGACACCTGACCCAAACTAACAAGAGGCATTCCATACCACACCATGTCATGCCCAGTATATAAACTGGGGGCAGTTACCCTGGGGGCAGTTACCCTAAAGGGCTAGATCACTGCTTGGGTCAGGCTGGGTATCGGTCAGAGGGTGGTGAGCGGTTGTATTCTCTTCCCTTGTTATTTCCCTTATCATTATTAATATTGGCGGTAGCAGTAGTGGTTTGTGTTATACCTTAGTTACTGGACTGTCCTTAACTCATGTGTTACATTCTTTCAAGTCTCCTCCCCATCTCTCCAGGACTGAGGGGGGAGGGGGAAAACTTCTTAAAAAAGTCAAGAAAATACCAAGAACAAGGTAAGTACAGTTAATCCTGCTCTGGAACAAGCGAATGAACTATATCAAGAGTTGGTAACTTGTAGGTTTCAGCTGCATTTGGCTCCTCAGTAATTCAAATGTGGTTACCATGTCAAAATGATGACATATCAAGAATGTCAAGCACCTGATTAGCAGGTGGTTTGCTCTGGTATGGGAGCTACTGCTCAGTCTGGCTCTCCGATGAAAAGAAGTGGTCTTCAGGTCCTGCTTTTAGTGAAGTCATCTATTTTCCTGGAACACAGCTTTATATTGTGGCTGCCCCCATTACATGATACAGCTCCGGAGTCCTATAAGAACACTGCTGTTCACAGGACTCCCGTTCTTTGGCCTCTTCAAGGCACATGGTATGCATCACATGGCTTCCATCCAAGGTAAAACATTGTTATGCAGCTCCATAAATCAGGCTGGACACTCCCTGAACTGGATAACTCCTGAGGTAATTTCTCTGTCAGCTGACTTTTGCCTTCACTGCCTTTCAGTACTGTTGTGAACACTGAGAATCATCAAATTACAAAAATCCAGGATGAAAACAGTTTGAAGTAACTGTGTGCAATTACACCCAGGCAGTGGTTGAGGGCCAGGGGACATTAGATCATGTGGATGGGCAACCAAATGGTGTTCTGTGAATGGAATGGAAAGAGAACCCCACAGAGAAGAGAAGGACTCGTCATATAAGAACAAAAAGGTCCAGAGATCTGCATTTTGACTGCAAGGTAGTTATGTCTTAATTAAGATTTCTGAAAGGAGATCTATCAGTGTAATCCCATCAGCAAAAAGGGCTCTATAATAAGAAAACCAGGGAACGACAGACAAGTGTGTCTGAGTTTTACTCCTGACTAGGTGAATGATACAGAATAGGACTGGACAACATGTGAGTGAACACGGTCTTTCTGAAGAGTCAAAGTGCCACCTATCTCATATCATCTTATGAATTTCCACGTCTGTAACAATTATCTGCCTTGAAAGACTCTGTAAACATTTGAATGATACGCTAACAAAATAGTATTAAAACAAGATCTCCCTTTGCTGATGTTGTTTTTCCCAAAATGGAAAAGCGATGTAAAAAACAAAGCTCTTCAGAAAAAGGTTAATGTTGCCGTCAACAGAAAATGTATCAGTTATGTATAGAAGACAGCAACACACATTTTGTCAGCCTGTCTCGAATCCCTTGCTGTCACATATGCTTAAGACCTGCCAATTATAGACTTCAAGCTGAATCATAAATTAAAGGATGCTGCTGTTCCTGGAACTAGCAGACTTATGGAAACAACAAACGAAGTTACTCTGTGGTTTGTTTATATTCTTCAAGGAGGCCAGGAAATTTAAATCTTATACTTTGTAAACTGTGACCTTGGTCAAATTCTTGTCTGTTGTCTTCTGCATGGTAACACTACTGTTTTAGATTAAAGTGAATTTGAGTACCCAAATAATCAGTGACTTTGAGTACTCAATATTCAAACACAGTCTCCATTCTAGCTTTTGTGATCTCTTTTCCACCTAAATCTGACAGACAAAAGAACTTGGGGTGCTGAAAGGGAATACACAGTGAAAGTTGCAGAAAAATGTTCCTAAAAAGTGGGTAGAAAATGAGTGACTTTTGAAAGCGAGACAGTTCGGTCTCTAATATGTTGGAATTCAGGAACCTAAACGCAGAAAAGCAAGCCAAGAAAGCCTTGTTTACTGTGTTTAAACCTTTGAGACATTTTAGACACCAGCATTTTAGACAGAAGCTTCACTGGACAATTAAACCTGTGCTACTGACAGAAGGAAATGGAGAACAGTGTGGACATATAGGTACCAGAGGTGGTCTCAGGCTCTGGATTCCAGTTTTGCAGTATGTGCCTGGTCAGTGCTCAATAGGCACTGAAAAGACTAAGGATGGTGTTCAGTTAGGATGCACAGGGCAATAATCACACATTATTTATCTTAAAATTGATTTATGTTTTTCAGTCTTCATTTGCTGTAGTTCTTCTAAAGGGAATATAATCCCCATTTTCAAGAAGGGGAAAATGTATTACCCAGGGAACTACAGACCAGTCAGTCTCACCTCTGTGCCTGGCAAAACCTTGGAGCAGATTCTCCTGGAAGGCATGCTAAGGCACATGAAAAACAACAAGGTGCTTGGTGGAAATCCTGCCTGACCAATCTGGTGGCCTTCTATGATGGGGCTACGGAACTGATGGACAGGTGTAGAGCAGGTGATGTCATCAACTTGGACCTGAATTCGCACTGTCCCACACGACATCCTTGTCTCTAAATTGGAGAGACATTAATTTGATGGATGGACCACTCGGTGGATAAAGAACTGGCTGGATGGCCACACACAAAGAGTTGTCAACGGCTCAATGTGCAGCTGAAGACCAGTAACGAGTGGTGTCCCTCAGGGATTGGTGCTGGGACCAGTCTTGTTCAACATCTTTACCAGTAACATGGACAGTGGGATTGAGTGCGTCCTCAGCAAGTTTGCCAATGACACCAAACTGTGTGGTTCGGTTGATAGGCTGGAGGGAAGGAATGCCATCCAGAGGGACCTTGACACACTTGTGAGCTGAGCTGATGCCAGCCTTATGAAGTTTAACCATGCCAAGTGCAAGGTCCTCTACCTGGATCAGAGCAATCCCAGGCACAGCCACAGGTTGGGCAGAGAAGAGATTCAGAGCAGCCCCAATGAGAAAATGAACATGAGCCGGCTTCAGTGTGTGCGCATAGCCCAGAAAGCCACCCATATCCTGGGCTGCATCCAAAGGAGCGTGACCAGCAGGTCGAAGGAGGTGATGCTGCCTCTGTACTCTGCTCTCGTGAGACCCCACTTGAAGTACTGTGCACAGTTCTGGTGTCGTCAGCATAAAAAGGACATGGAACTGTTGGAACAAGTCCAGAGGAGGGCCACGAGGATGATCAGGGGACTGGAGCACTTCCCATAGGAAGACAGGCTGAGAAAGTTGGGGCTGTTCAGCCTGGAGAAGAAAAGGCTGCGTGGAAACCTCATAGCAGCCTTCCAGTATCTGAAGGGGACCTATAAAGGTGCTGGGGAGGGACTCTTCATAAGGGCCTATAGTGGCAGGACAAACGGTAAAGGGTTCAAACTTAAACAGGGGAAGTTTACATTGGATATAAGGAGGAAGTTTTTTACTGTAAGGGTGGTGAGGTACTGGAATCGGGCGCCCAAGGAAGTTGTGAATGCTCCACCCTTGGCGGTGTTCAAGGCTGGGCTGGACACAGCCTTGCATGACATGGTTTAGTGTCCCTGCCCATGGCAGGGGGGTTGGAACTTGATGATCTTACGGTCCTTTCCAACCCTAACTATTCTATGATTCTATGATTATGGCTAATGTAACATCTACAACGCAAGACAGCCTGTGTAGTGCTGGAAGGAAGCCAGGGTATCAGTTTTGAAATTCCTTACCTTAAAAAACGGAGGACTGCATACACTGGCTGAAGCAAAACCTTCACTTCTTCTCTCCTCCATCTCCCTTCTTCAGAAATAAAGCAAGCAAAATACCTCACTTTTCCCAGAGAACCAGAAACTCAGTGTAGTCATTACACAATCAGAAACGTCTTCATTTTATATAAGCTGTAGATAACAACACGATGGATGCCTCAGAAACTTCAGAGAGTAAGAGACTGCAGGCTGTGTCAGGTTGTTCCTTCATTTTCCTCTCTCACTTTGCCTGTGCCTTCTTATACTGCATGCATATTCATATAGATTCCTTGGAGATTAGTTCCTTAAAGAAAATTCTCTGTTTTCACAGATATTTGTTGGTTAGGTAATTATTCTGCTTTCATATAAAGCATTCAAGTGAGCTTCGCTCTGTTGCTTTAAAGGAAGTAACCCAGACAACCCACAACCTAAAATTTTCCACATATTCAGAGGCTGAGAGCAGAGCTGCTATTAAATATTGTTTTTATTTTTGCGTACAGCAAGCACTGTGCATTCCCAGCTCTTGGCACAAGTCTGATCATGGTTGCAATATGCATTTTATTAGTGTGGTTTCTCTTCATGGCAAGCAATCGTGTGCCGTAACAAAACAACCCAAATGGTACTTTTTTCTGCAATTCAATTTATGACGGAAATTTAGATTAGAAGAGTGCTTCTCTTCTCTCAGCTATTCTTATTTCTTAGATTAATAAAGAACATTAAGAAGGTGAAGAAAGAGGAGGCATTAACCTACCTACTGCTCAGAATTTTGACTTGCTCCTATCCTATGAACAGAAATTTTGATGGAAAACACAGTATGGGCTTAAAAGATTGATCTACTCCCTACAAAGGTTATAAATTTTCACACAGCACCAGTGGACTTCTTTTTTTCCCTAAGCTTTCTGAAGCTATGACATAAAGGGGGAAATACATGTCCACCTGAATCATTCTGTATCTTATTTCTAAAAGATTAACATGTTCCTTTTGCATCCCCCATTTTTTCATTACCATCTAAATAAGATCAGCGGCGACTGACTAATAAAAGACACCATATTACTAAAAAAATACGGATTTATAGTCCCCGTGCCTGGAGGCCAGTAACAAGTATATACGAGTAGAGTACCAAAGGATCGATACTTGGACCTACCCTGTTTAATACCTGTATGAATTACTGGAGGAAGTAATGTGCATTCTCATCGAACCAAACTGGAGGAACCAGCCAATATGCTTAAGGGCAGGGCTGCCTTCCAGCGGGACCTAGAGAGGCTGGATGAATGGGCTGATGAGAACCACATGAAATTCTGCCAGGACAAATGCAAAATCCTGCCCTGGCAAGAAAGAAGCCCATGCTGTAACACAAGCTGAGGACTGACCCTGTGGGGAGCGGTCCTATTGAAAAGGACCTTGCAGACTTGGTAGACAGCAAATTGCCAGGTTCCTCAGCAGCAGTGAAGGCTAACAGCATCATGGGCTGTGTGAACAGAAACATAGCCAGGAGATTAAGAGAAGTGGCTATCCCCCTTCACTTGGCAGTCATGAGATGATATCTTGCATAATGCATCATTTTTCCTTCCCTCCACAAAAAAAGATGTTGCCAAACTGGAGTTAGCCCAGAGGAGGGCCACCAGGATGCTCAGGAACTGGAGCATCAGCCCTGCAAAGAGAAGCTGAGGGACAAGGCTGTTTCAGCCTGGAGAAGGGAAGGCTCTGGCAGCACCTTAGAGCAGTTTTCTCCTTGGTACAAGTAGGTCATTGAGAAGACAGAGCCAGGCTCTCCACAGCAGTGCAATGGTGGCAGGAGGAGAGTCAATGAGCGGAAGTTGAACTGAAATGGCGTCGTGGTTTAAACCCAGTCAGGCAGTTTGTTCACTCACTCCCCCCCACTTCTTTCTCTCCCCCTACTCCCGGAGGGATGGAGAGGAGAATCAAAAAGAATGTAACTCCCACAGGCTTAGATAAGAACACTTTAGTAACTAAGGTATAACACAAACCACTACTGCTACCACCAATGATAAAGGAAATAACAAGGGAAGAGAATACATCACCTCAGCACCAGCTGACCGCTAACTCACCCCACCCCGCCTGACCGAGCACCAACCGATACCTCGTCCAACCCTGCAGTCCCAGCCCTTCCAGGTAACTTTCAGTTACATCCTGGGCATGATGTGCTGTGGTTTGGAATACCTCTTTGGTCAGTTTGGGTCAGGTGTCCTGTCTCTGCTTCCTCCTGGCTTCCCCTTCTCCCTGGCAGAGCATAAGGCTCAGAAAGTCCTTGGCCAGACCAAACATTTGAGCAGTAACTAAAAACATTGGTGCTATCAGCACTGTTCCCAGGCCAAAAGTCAAAAACACAGCACTGCACCAGCTACCAAGAAAGAGAAAAAAATGACTGCTGCTGCTGAACCCAGGACAAATGGTTAGCCTGGACAAGAAGGGAAACCTTTTTCTCCATGAGGACAGTGCAGCAGTGGAGCAGGTTTCCCTAAATATTGTGCAGTCTCCACCCTGGAAGTTTTTGAAACCCAGCTGGGTTAAACCCTGAGCTATAAGTTCTGACCTCTTAACTGACCCTGCATTGAGCACAAGGCTGGAGTAGGGAGATCCCTTCCAAGCTGAATTTTCCTGTGATTTTATGATTGATTTTATTTCTTTTTTAAAGAAAGTGAAGAGAATAAACAAGAACATAGATTTAAGCTGCAGATAAGAATGCGGAATATGAACAATGTCTTGATTTAATCTCAGTCTCCTGCAGTTTTTCATGCACTTCTGAAAAATAAGAACTGCTTTTGTAAATTAATATAAGGTAGTTCCTCACTCAAAACACATTCATATTCACTTAAACCACAAACGACAGTCTATGGAATTTCGAACTGCTCGGACTAGACTCAGAATTTCAGGCCTCATCTAAAAGCTCAGCAGGTAAAGCAGTATCAATTAAGAGTGCATTTTGCAATACTGTATGGCAGAATGCCCAGCAACAAAAAAGTCACTTTATTTCCTTCCAGTATAAACTCTTACTAGCGGAAGACTTCCTTTTTATGTAGCATAGACCCTGCACATGAACCCCATTAAACTGATTCAGAAAGGTCTATATTAACATAGCTTTTGCTGACTATAGGAAACTATTGCCTGCTAAATCAAGCAGAGTTCAACTGTTGCAACTCCACCTATGGCAGGTTTTACCATAGCTACCTTTCTGCTGTACAAGCACAGACCTAAGCCAGGGTTTACACTAGGCATTCACAGCTAGTCTTGCAGAAATTATTGCCAATCATAACATACTGTGCACTAGCTGTAGTTACTTTAAAGTGAAGGAACCTCTTCAAGGTGAAGAACTAGTATGAGCTAGTATGAACTAGTATGAACTACTATAACATACTGTGCACTAGCTGTAGTTACTTTAAAGTGAAGGAACCTGTTCAAGATGAAGAACTAGTATGAACTGAGCTGCTGGAATCCTATTCAACATCCTGTTGATAAACACTGCCTTATGCAATAACATAAACAGAGAGCAATGCCAGATCCAGCTATCATTTCAGCTTCTGAACATGGTTCCAGAGCATCATGGTCAGAAAGGAGAGCACTTTCCATACACTCTTTGGAATGGGCTGAAGTGGCAACTGTGTGTACAGAGAAAAGAGTATTTACATTAGCTAGTGTTGGTATTACTGGATATCATGTCATAAGAAATGTTTCATTCCAGGACAATGAATTTGGGTATCTTTACCAAGTGTATTGAAGCCAGACTCGCTTTTTCAGGCTTTTTAAGGGGATTGGAGGGAATCTGGAAATTGTATAATATAGCCTAAATGAAAAAGTACAAAAGCATATGTGAAATAATACATAGTTTGATAAGTAGGTATTTCCTAACAGATGTATAAAGAATATAATGGATTTCTATATTTTGCTAAGCTAAATTTAAGATTCATGCTCCATCAGATACCAAACTCAAATATTCTGAAGCTAATTTCTGTTAATGATTACAATACTACCACAGAGTAGCAGCACAGATTATAATATCCTCCAAAACTCTTCAATGAAACTGAGTATATTAGTTATTAAGACAGACTACTTCTTTTTTTAATATGAGAAACCCAGAGGTCACTGACCATTTACTATCCTATTTACTTGTATTGGAGCAATAACGAATTTTTCCTACAGATGCTTAACACATGTGCTTTTGTAGCTCCAGGACTAGCTGTGGACAGTGTGGAAACTGAAATAATTAGGGGTGAAGTCCTAATTATTAAAAAAAATTACATAAATAAAAAAACCTGAATTCTCTTATTTTACAACTTGAGAGAATTGATTTCACCAACTTTCACCCCCTTCTACCTGCACATTGTTGACTTTCACTCTCCCCAAACCCCCCTGCTATGCCAAGCCAGGACCCCATCATAGCACTCTATCTACACTCTTACCTGTCTCATGTCTTCCCAGTCCCATCCACAGTCCCATCAGCTTTCTGACTGAAGATTACTTTAGCTGCTTTTGCCTACATCTGGTCTTGTTGGCAGTGAACTGTTTCCCATTAATCCCCATGAAAGTAAACCACCTGCCATGAGAATGTTACCTAGCATACAGAAATCCAGAGATGTAGACATCCAGAATATATAATAAATCTACTGATTTTTATATTATCTATGCTTAATTGTACATATAATGAGGGACTAGTAAAGAATTTCTTCCGGTTTATCTATGTGGTATTTCACACGTTCAACTCTCACTGCTAGTGAGCCAATACAAAACTGTTTGTAATGATCTCAGAACTAATTATATTACAGGAGTGTTGTATTAAAACATGTCTGGAGCTGGAATACAAGCTTCTCTCTCCTCCCACAGTGCTCCAGCTACAAAACTACAGAGTCAGGATTAGGTCTGTGGTTGCAATTTCTAACCCAATGAGTTACTAATCATGCTTTGCCAGAGCTTCAGTAGCAGGAGGTAAGAATGAAAGGCCTGAGGAACAACCACTAATTTGACAGCACAGGCATCTCCCACAAAATATGGATGTGAATACCCTAGCTAGTGATAAGAACTGAAACTTAATGTCTTTGCACATCTATTACTGGAAAAGCTTTGGTACTGGCACTGTCTAAAGAGGGTAGAGTTCTGTTTTGTGATTTTTTTAATAAGAAAAAGGCAAGAGATGGTTCTGATGTAGGAATAAGAAAGATGTCTTTGTGTGCCTTAGTTTAAAACCTCAGAGATGCTTCTGGCAGATAGGTATTGACATGCAAGGTTTAAATTCCATTAAGTCAATTGAAAATTGATGAAGTCACATCTCACGGTCCATTTCGCCCCAGCTACATGCTTCTACCACCCTCTTCACCCCCCATTTGGCCTGGTGCTCATGGGAGTGGGCAGAGCGCCAGCCTGGAGTGCCAGCCCGGCTGAGGACTGACAACTTGCTGTTTGCACGACAGTCTTCGAGGGACACCATCTGCCCCAGGCTACGCAGCGCCCAGCCACACCCCTCCTCGTGCAAGAACAAGGTAAAGGTAACACCAACCTTAGCAGCAAAAGTTGTTAGGACTTAAACGTCCCTGGCCCCTGGAAACGTCCCTGGCCCCTGGAACCGAGTAACTTCCATGCAGTGAGTGGCACCAACAGTCCTGTTCATTGAGCCACAACAGGCAACTCGGGTGAGCTACAGTTCTCCTCTGCTCCGGGTTAATTTCAGAGGGGGTTTTGCATCATAGCTTACCAGATGATTGTGAAACTCTTGCAACAGTGGCTTGTGTGACTCTTGTCCACCTCTGTTGTTGAGCCAGCATGAAGTGAGGGGTGGGATGGCTGCTGCAAGGGCCTTAAAAGATCTGTATGTCAATGCTGAAGTCACCTTTGTATATGCGGGTCCACCTTTGCTACTTCATCAACCTAAATAAACTGGTGGCAATATGCTTATTTGGACTCGACTCTTTCCTAAGGTGTTTCTCAAGTGGTATCTTTATTATTGTAGGAGAAGCCGAAGCAGCCGTTCTCCCTTTTGCCTAGGCTCATGCATGCACTTACGCTGCTCCGCCGCACACCTAGTCAAGCTACTCGCTTTCAGATGCTCAAAGCCGCTTCGTCTCAACCCAGCAGTCGCGCGGGTGACCCTCTTCTCCTCAAAACCGGATTCACCGCGTTCCCCAGCACAAACTCCGGGCTAGCCCTGCCCTCACAGCACACGCCGGGGCCGGGAGCCGGGCTCTGCCCTCCCCTTACCCCCGCCGATCTCCGCGGGGACGCCTGCGGCAGCCAGTCCGCCCGACCGGAATGACTCCGCGGCGGAGCTGTCGCCCAGGGCCAGCTCTGCCCGGCACGGCTGAACGCTGCAGCCGCCGCCGCCTCCCCCTAGACGGAGCCTCGTGGAGCAGTGAAAGTGCCCCAGGGCAGGGGGCCCCGGCGCCCCGCCCCGGCAGACGCTTCACCCTGGCGCGGCGCCTGTCCCAACCCCCTCCTCCCCTCCGCCGCAGCGGCGGGGAGCCAGAGCCGGCGGTGATTGGGGCGCGGCGGCCATGGGGGGAGGGGGGGAAGAAGGAGGAGAAAGAAGAGGAGGAGGAGAAGGGGCCAGTCACGAAACACCCCGCGCCCCGGCGCGAGAGGCGGCGGCGGCGGAGGAGGAGGAAGGCAGCGCTGCTGCCGCCGAACGGGGGGCCGAGTAGGGTGGGCTGTGACCCCGGCCTCTCGCCCCGCCCCGCGGGAGGGGTGCGGGCTCAGCCCGGCGCCCGGCCGCCCTCGCTCGGTGCTGTCGGTCGTTGCTGCCTCAGAAGTTGGGGCCGGCTGGGGGCGGACGCAGCGCGATGCCCGGCGGTGCCGCCGCCGCGGCGGCCCCTCGCTGAAGCGCTCTCATGGTGCCGGCGCCCGCCGAGGGGGGCCGCGCCCGCCGCCGCCCGCAGCCCCGCCGAAACTTGGGCGAAGTTTCCGAGCGAGTCGGTGAGTACCAGGTGGCGGCCCCGCGCCCTGTCCCGCCCGCCCCATCCAGCGCCGGGAGGCTGTGAGGAGGCTTCCTCGCAGCGTCTGACTGCTGTCGGGCTCCGCCTGCCCCTCCCCGGTTCTCGCCCGGGGTTTGTGAACGGCCCTAGCGGCCGCGGAGCCAGAAGGAGCACGCGTTGTGTCCCGCTGGCTGGGCAGGCGGACCCGGCGCTGGCCCCGCGCTGTGGCAAGCGGGAGCGAGCTGCGGCACGGCTCGGTCCTGCGGCTGGGGATGAAAGTTGTGCGACCCGTTGTGCAGCGCGGGATGGAGGGGGAGGGAAACGCGGCCTGGGAGGTCTGGGGAAACGGTGTTCTTCGGGAAAACCTTTCCTGTACCCGCTTGGACTGAAAAAGAAAAGCAGAGCTTTTTTAAAAAAGGTGAGCTGCCAGCTCCTCGGTCTTCCCTGTGCCACAGACCTGATCGGAGTTTCCCGTCTGTGTGGTTTATTCCAGTTTATACAAACTCTCCCTCAACCTCCCCCGCTTCTTTTTAAACTTTTCATGCCATCACTAATTGATCTTAGTGTGTGGTCTGCCCTACCTGCTGCACGGGGAAAAACGGAGAGAATACTTTTAAAGACAAAATACTGCAGATACTCTGACCATAAGTATGATAAGTATGGAGAGCAGTGGGTGTTACTGCAGAGCAGTGACTGGTGTTTTCTCACAGCAACGTCTTCAGTGATATCAGTTACAAACTCACGGGCTATTTCTCGAGATCGAGTAAGTGGATGTGCATTAGTTATTTTTTCAGTAGTGTGTATCTCATTCAGAATCTCGTGTGTTATTAACGTATTCAGTCACAGCTTCACTTTCTTCCTTGTGTAGCAGCTACAAAAGATCCGCGCCTGGTCATCCTTATGTTCATGATTAAATCGGAAATAAGAATGAAGCAATTAAAACTGTAGCTCTCCGCTTGAGTTGGATCCCGTTCTATAAATGCCTTAAGGAAGTGTTTGCTGGTGGGAGAAATTGAAGTTAGTTACCAGGTAAAGAGCTGCTTAACTTAAATCCGAAAGACTCTTAGCTGTAGCATACACTTGATTGCTCATACCAACGATGAAAATGTAGTTAGGAATAAAATCAATATAAGGAGATTTGTTAAGACTCATTTGAATACTGGTATTTATTTAAAAGATGCTATTTTAAATATTGAGATTAGAGTAGATAGTTGAGATTTTTTTTGGGGCTGAGAGTGGTAGATACAAGTGTTACTGAAAGTTATTCAGATTGAAATGTTTAAATAGGAATGTGGTGTCTTTCATCTCTACCACATCTCAGTCTCGCATTACTAGAATTGCTGCTTACTGTGTTAATTGGGATGTTAGTGTGTTTTAATAATTATAAAAGACTGGCAAACCAGAGAGCTTGCAATGTTTCTGAGGGGTAATTTCTAAAATTGCCAGTAATGGTAGTTTTATTAAATATATGAAAATAATTGTTTAAACTTACTCAAATGTATAGTGAAGTCATGGATACCTCCCCAGATATTTTGGAGTCAGATTCTCCAAGGGTGGTCAAGCGTTGTTTCCATTGCCATGGGACGTTTCATTGTCTCCCTGTGTTGATGTATCTGCACAGCACAGGGCAGCGCCATGCAAATACATAACACTGGGGGCTCTATAAAGGTGTTACTTTCTGTAGCACCATGAAGCACAGCAGCAGTCCTCCTGGAGAGTGTTTGTGTGCCTATGCCATGCCAGGTGTGCTGGGGGGACATACAGAGCTCGAGTCTGCACAGTTCTACAGTAGCACATGCTGCTTCAGTCAGTATGTGACCTGTTGTGCCCATTTCCAGTAAGGAAACCTCAAATTAATCTTTGATGCCATTTCCCTATTTCTGGGATGGTAACTTTCTTTTCCATGATCTCAAGATGGAGCAAGTATGATAAATATACACCAATATGTGTATATATGTACCTATATATATATATATATATATATATATATATTGGTCCTTTAGGGTTTAACTGTCACTCATAGTGTCTCTTTCCCTTGACCATATGCACATTTCTGTTAATGTGTATATAAACTCAAGGTAGCCCTTGCTCCTATCAAATGAAACTTCCTTTTGCTGCAGAAATTGTTTGGTTTGGTTTTTTTTTATCAAAGCTAGTGTTTATCTTCCACTACTAATGGGAGCATCGAGCTGAATAAATATAACGTCATGTATCTTATTTGAAATACCAGATTTCCATCAGCAAAATAGAAGCTGTGAATATTTTTCATTGAGAAGGCAAAGTAGGCAGAGATGCTTTGATTTATTTTTTTTCCCCTGATTTTAAAAAAACAAAAAAAAAATTATTACGCATGACAGCACTTGCATTCAGCCCAGGTGAAGCTCTTGCAATCTTAAGGTAGGTGCCAAAACATTTTTTAGAGCATTGCAAATAAATAAAATGGTAGAAATAACAAGAAGAGGAGATAAAGTTGATGGGGAAAGGAAGGGCAAGGATACCAGCAGTGCAGTAATGTGTCTGCTTAGTCCACGTGGGTGTCCCGAAATGATGGGTTAGCTTGAGGATTAGGTTCCTTTTAACTAAAAGGATCTTTTTTATTTTTATATATCTGATGGCAGGCTCAACAGAGCTGGAATGGTAAATTTGGGAGGAGGACAGTGTGAGGTAAGCAGGCAGAGAGGTAGTGGGGCTGCCACTACAGTTGTGGCGAAGGGGAAAGGTTGACGCAGTGAGATACTAGCTTGGCAGGAACAGATTTATGTCAGGACTTGAAGGAACACTTTGTGCTCAAATTGTTTATTTCAAGAGAAATCCCAGTTTAAATTCTTTGTATGAGGTGCTTGTTTACACATAATATAAATTTATGATCATTTTATGAAAGAGCTGGTTCTTAATGTATGAGAAACAGTTTTATTCCCAATTAGTTGTAAAGGCCGTTTCCTGACAGAGATAGATGTTGTCCATATCACATTTACTGCAGATTATGAAATTAAAATTAATTTAAGCATGATAATATACTGTATGTTAGAAAACAGGTATTCAACTGAAACTCATCGCCAGAAACTTCTTTAATTATAAGTTAATATAAACTTCAGAAACAGTTCACAGTAGCAGGGTGATTTGTTATAGCATGGGATTTAACTAAACAAGGTAATGTTCCTTACTGTTACCTGAGAATTTCAGAGGCATGCTGTTGTGAGTGTATAGAGAACAATTAAAATTATTTTTACTGAAGGAATAATAGCTGGAAAACAGCATTATCCAGCCTTCTGCTTCAAGTCACTGATGCATGAGACACTTCTGTTAAATGCGTGGATGCATGTGTACAAAGAGTAACTTTTCAGGACTAAGGTTGTCCCACCTCATTTGTTACCCACGCAATAGCTGAAGGATTATAGTAGTAATCAAGAATTTGTGAACTTTAAAAATTAATTTGTCATGCTGTTCATACTTACCATGTTAATCACATCTTGACTTTCCAAAAAAACCACTGACCGTGATTCTGACATCTCTACTTTCTAAATCATGCTCAGTTTTCTAACTTTGAGTAATTAAGAGACTCCTATTTTTAGCGTAGTCTATTGTCCTGCTACATGTCCAAGCTAGTGGTTACATTTTGTGGAAGGGATCCACTTCATGGGATCATGGTCATGAGGGAAGGTCACACAGGGCTGCTGGAGATGTGGTGAAGACCATGAACTTTGGGGATCGCTGATGGGAGGATACAGAGCTCTGGTAAATTTAGCAGAAATTGTAAACTCTGCATCAAGAGAGTTAACACAGCACCCATTCTCCTGATGTGAAGGGAGTTATGCTTTCCCATTTCTCCTTCTCTGTAGCCAGAGACACAGCGTTAGGGTATCTCAAGTGCCAGACTTGTTAGGCCTGTGCATCAAGCACAGGTGACTACCAAAGTGGTGTGTAATGTGGGAAACTGAACTCAGAATGAGCAAAGAGTGTAGGTTTCACCAGCTTTTCACACATTAAGGCAGAAGGTTTCTGTCTCTCATTGCTTAATAAGCTTACTGCTCATAATCCTAGAACAAAGATGATGTATGAAGACATAAATATGAATAATCAGTTGCATTTGGATACCATTTAAACACTGGGCAATAATAGGGATGGAGATAATTAACATTTAGAACTTCAGAAGCTGCTATAATACTGTCATAAATCCATTACAGTCTTCAGACTCCATTCATAAGTAGTCAGTCCAAACATAAAGTAGTATTCAGATGTGCTACAGAGTAATTTCGTGCAATACAGATTTGTCAGCAGCTAGCACACACCAGCTCTGAGGGGCAGCTGGAAAGAGTTCAGTTATTAGTAACAACCATCATGTTGTATCATTCAGGCACTTAAATTGAGTTTGAAGTTTGACTGCCTCAGGGGAAAATGAGATTGGTAAAACTTGACCCTCAGTGAGAGAATAATCAAATCCTGACATTACCAGGAGCTGTTCCGGCACTGTGCTCAGTGGCTGTTCATTTGCACCCCAGGCTGTTGTGGTGTTGTGGTCCTGGGCAGCCTCATATAGTCGCTCAGTACTCTAGCTTTTGCCATGGTGCTGGTTCAAGTCTGGCCAACCTAGAACTTGCAGAGAGCAGAAGTATTTTTACCTGCTCTTCTCCAGTTAGAGACATCCAGTGGCTGTTTCTAATCTAGAAAATCTGCTGCACCTGTAGAATGCTGGCTTTGTTTAAGTCCAAGTGGCCTGGCCCCGTATTCCAATAGACGTTTAGGAAGCACTAATCGTACCCTGGAGGTAGAAACAGTCCTGATGTTAGTTCTGTGAACAGAAGTTTGTGTGCCTGACCAGTATGCAGCAATTTTGGGGTTTAATCTGTACATCATTCATCCCTACAGCATTACTGATACAGCCAAATAATTCCGTTTTGTCCTTGTTGGAGTTTGAGGATTTGGTAGGGATAGTTTGACCATGAGAGGCTGCAGGCCAGGAGAAACAGACTGAAAGAACTAATAAGTTTTATTTCATCTGTCTCGGTTAAATGAGTGTGTTTGTCAGTTTTTGCTTCACTTCACGAATGGCATGCGTTATTCTCAGCTGCTCTCAAATGTTCAGCTAGCAGGCTGGTTTCTGCTGTAATTCATGTTTTTTCTATTTTTTGCCTGCCTTTTTCACACACATGTAGGAATTTATGGCAGTGTTAACTTGAGAATGAATTGGTGGAGGCGGCTCTTCTTTATCGTGTGACTGCAAATACTGTTTGAATTTGGTACTGAATGCTTATTAAATTGTGTTTACCCAAGAACTGTGTTGTGAACCTACTTTATAATTGTTTTAAGCAATGCCTTGCATACTGTTTTCATCCAAAAAAAAAGCTTGAACTGTTTGGTGTTTTGACTTAATGAGATTCCTAGTGGCTTTATCTGATGCTGTGAAAAGTAAATTAAAAGAAAGATTTCTTCTAGATGGTGGTTCTTGTCCCTTGCTTTGCTTTGTTTTGTTTACATGAGTTGAAGAAGACTGATTGTGATTACATTTGGGACCAAGCTTTTATGTTCTGCCTAGAGTAAGGAAGGTCTGGGGTGAGGATTTAGAGGAGAAAGGCAATTAGAAGCAATGAGCTGCTGTACCTCTGGCTTTGATTACTTTTTGTGGCTGAGCCCAGTAAGGTCTGTCTGGGGGATGCTATAGAACTTGCAAAGAAACCCCCAAGAAATCATTGCTTTTGTAATGACTGTGACTGAATTTAGACAGAGAGCAGCTCCAAGTCAGATGTTAAATAGGGCAGAATAGAGCATGGTCAGGACTCCACGAGCCCATCTTTACTTCACAGCATGCACGGATCAAGCCCAGTGAGCTCTGCTGCGGCTTTGGTCTGCCGGGTTGAGCCCTGGCTTTTGTAGGGCACACATTAGGGACATGCTTGCTGTAGTGTGTTGAGCCTCCAGAAGGAATGATTTGCAACATGCAGAGGGACATCCTGTTCGTTTTTCTTGAACCTATTTGCAGTTTTTGGCTCATCCACACATGTAACTGAAACACATACAACTAAAACTTTCCAGACTTGACTTGTGCTCATTCCAGACAGTGCCAACCTGCTAGTCCAGTACACGTGGGTGAGCTGTTCTTACTCCTGGCTGCAACTTCACTGCAATAGGATCTGAGAGAGTGTGCAAGACGGTGTTTTATGCTTGTTAGCTATGATTTTTGACCTTTGGAGAGCAGCAGTGAGTCCCTCGGTTCATTCTTGCTGGGTGGTGGTAACAAACACTGCACAGGAGAGATGCTTGTTACATGATACAGTCACTGCTGGCTGCCTGTATGCCAGCCAGTCTTGCTGGTGCAGGACAGTGTGTACGGCATTGAGAGACTGCAGCCTGGGATGAAGAAATTGCCCCTCCACCTCCCTGGCAGGAAGGCTATTTTTGTGGAACCATGTGATGAGCTCTGGTATCTTTCTGCACTTAGGTGTATTTAATAAGGGTGGCCATATCAGTTCAGAAACCATTTCATAAAAAGCAGCCACTGTTGTAAAGCAGAACCTCATTACTGCTGGTTCTTATTTTTTTGCTTGAATAGCTAATTTCATTGAAATAATGGGTAGCTTTGAGAAAATGGATTTCTTTGATTGTACTGGGTCCAGACACACTTTTTTTCAGTGCATGCAATTTATCCACCACAAGTCACATGAAAGTGACTTAACTGCAGTGGATACTGCCTGTTCAGTCTTCAGGCTTTAGCTGACCACAGGGATGCTGGCGGTGATGGCAGGAAGGATGGTATTCACCGGTTTAAGTGATACTAGGGGCCTGCCTGACACCACAGCAAGGAGGAAAGCAAGAATACTTGCATGAAGATCCTTTACACATCATTGATATTTCAGCCTTACTGCGTATAACTGTGTAGAACCTGTATCTGACATACAAGGGAACTAAGCAATGTATTGTGCCCTTGGATGTTTGATACTGCTTGTGGCATAGGTGAATGCACTTAATGCCATGATGGAAAAAGTAATTCTGTTTACTGTTGTACCCATGCATTTGTTGCTGCTTGTTCTGTTGCTTTTTTTCCAATTACAAAAAAGTTAATGCTTTCTTGAAGTAACCACAAGTATTGTGAAAATAATTTTAGCTCTCTTTTCCTCTCCCATTCTACTACTGAAGGCAGAGGGCTCTCCCTGTAAGAGCCCAAGGACGCTTAATGGATCCAGTGATAATATGAAGTCCCATCTGTCAAAAATAAAGAACATAAGATTTAGGAGGATGGGTGACTCCTGATTAGTGGTTTACACTGACATTGAAGAAAATGGAAATCTTCATACAGAGCTTCCATTTCTGTCGTCATACTCCTGCTTTGTATGCTGAGGTATGATTTCAGGTGTAATTCATTTTTTAAGAAATTTTGGTCTATCATTTGAATGTTATTTCAAGCCTAAGGAACCTGGTAGCCCAGTTAATCACGAGATCTCAGAGTAGAAGAGGGAAGTTTTCCCCAATGGGTGAACGTGTTCTACAGATGTTTCAATTTACTAAATCATGCAGAAATGAAAAGGAGTTTTTATGATGTGAGGGATCAGGAGCCAGTGACTGCACACAGATTTTGGATAATTTCTGGAACAAAACAGAATATGTGTATGTAGAAAGACTAGGACATGAAAGCCTGAGGAACTTTGGGAAGACTGGAGTTACAGACTCCAAGCTATTTGATTCCAGTGTCTTCAAAACCTGACATAATGTGACCAGTAATCAAAAGGGCATGCTTAAGAGCAAGTGTAATGATTTGTTTAAGGATATTTGAGATGACTGGTCTAAAACACAGTAAGAAACCAAAACCCTCAAGATGATTAAAAAATTAAAGTAAAACTTGAATTGCACCCAGAAGGACCTTCTCATACTGCCTTTTTTTTTTATAAATAGACTTTTTAATTAATACTACTGTAGAAATTATGACACTTCATGGATAAAGCTGTGTTAGGAGTAGAAATGGTTTTGGTAGCGTAGATGTCGTTTTGCCAGAGGCTTGCATTGCTGTGCTTTCCAAATGGCATACTGGTTGCAGTGTTTCGTGGGAGCCTGTCAGTGCAGCATCTCATAAAATACAGGAACAGAAAAATGGTATTTTTGCATCAAAAACTGAAGTCTTTCACCTGCTAATTTTGTATATGAGCAGTTAGTACACATACTGTTTGTATTGTACGCTTTCATTTATTGAAGAAGTGTGTGTGTGGGAAAGGTAAGATGTCAATAAAAATGACTGGCACCATTTCTTGTTAGAAATGAAACAGAATAGGTGTCTCTCACTAGTTTGTTGTTTGGTTTTTTTTTTGTCTGGAGTTTTTAAACCAATTTTACAAGGTTCTTGCCAAGGAGTGACAATAGGCTGTGGCTTGGTAATCCTGTTTGTGTGAAGCAGAAGCTTGCACTTAAGGGCAAAAGAGCAGTCATTTCTCCTACTGTCTACGTGTCAATCACCTGCACTGACCAGATATCTTGAAAGTGAGTACAAGAAGTACATTCATTCCTATTCACACTGAGCAGTGCTACACAGCAGTGACCTTAGCTGTGGCTTCTGGATCATCAGGTCACACAGCTGTCTGTTCTTAGGGCTTTTTGTTTGCTCCATTGGGGGTGGCCAGACTCCTCTGCTCATGGAGCCATGTGCCAAAACCTTTGCTCAGCTGAGACCAAGAGCTAAATAGTCTTAGTCAGTGGATTTCAAGTTTGAATCCTTAGACACTTTCTAGTGTGGTACAAACTATTTTAGAAATTCCTTATGTTTACAGTATATAACAACATAAGTAATGTTTATATTTTTCATAAGCTGTCTGGCAGCCTGTGTCTCTGTAACCTACTAAGTGACATTCATTCATTCATTACAGTTACTGACTTATTCTGTGGAAAAGTTACCGTGACCTGGCCTGCCAGACAGGGTGCAGAGGCAAAGGTGGAGAGGGGAGGGAGGAATGCTTTTAATCTCTGCTCTGTCAGTGTCAATACTGGCCGTGAGGGAGAAGTAGGTATATTACTTGCAGAGGCTTGGATAGGAGTGTTTCTTATTTTCTTCTGGCTGTTCTTAAGCAGTCATATTAAATAAATGGCAAAGGCAAATACCAGAATGCTGATCCACAGATTCCTGGGTGTATAGTCAAATTGCAGACATCTTTAACAGAACAATCCCTAAAGAAGGAACATGTATCAACTTGTGTGTTTTTTGTTTTATAGAATCTACATTGAGCCTCATGTTATTGTTATAATTAATACACCTAGCAAAGCTACTTCCTGCACTTCGTTCCAGCTCTTCTGAATGAAAGTTGACATTCAATTTTGGGTAGGATTTTCTCAATTGTGTGGCTTAGAGGAAGCATGGAAGCACTGAAAGATACTTCTTTTATGGGACATAATCCTAGTAGATTGGTATTCTCAGGATGCTCTGATTGCTTCCTACCTTAACAATACAGATAGGTGCTCTTCAAGAGTGATATTAAAGTTCCCTGTCAGAAGCAGCACACTTATTCACAAGCTGTGGCTTGTGGAGCACATTCAGACAACACAGGTCAAAGCCAGCTCAAGAAGAGTGCTGAGCTGGGCTTGGCCAGAGGGTTCGGCAGCTGCGGCTTCAATCACCCATTCAGCAGCCTGGGATCACGCCTGCCTGTGTGCCATCCCCAATTCCTCCCCAGTCCTTCTCCCTGGGGTGCTGCCAAGCAGAAATTGAAGTCTTTGTGAGTTCAAGCTAATGTATGTGAACTCAGCAATTGGTTTCCTCTGATACCAGTGCAGAAGAAGCAGCAGATGGTAAAGTCCTTGTGTTAAGCATCAGTAAAAGAATAGAGCTGCAGAAGCTGGGGAGATGCAGCACTGGTGGAGGTGGAAACTTGTTAATAGAGAATAGCAGGAAGCCTGAACAAGCAACCGTATTCATTATGGCAATAACTGGACAGTAATAAGGCATCTTCTGGGGAAAGATGAATGTTAATCTGCATTTTGTTTGCTTGGTGCAGTTCGTGGCGCAGGTGGCTGTTTATCATCTGTAGGTGCCAAAATAGTGTAAACAATACCAGATGAATTCAGACATTTGAAAAGCAATAACAAAAAAGCACTGAAAGTATGTTGAACAGGCTAGCATTCTTTATTTTTGCATAAGCTTTCTGGGATGCATTAAGGGGCTGAGACATGGAAGTAGATGGTAGCTCTAACACAGTAGATGAAGCATGGAAGGTATGTACTTCTAAGTGGACACCATGGACCTTTTTCGATGTTCTGCATTATAAATAGCTGTTTATTGTCAGCTCTGGCTTTAGGCCCTGACTTTTGACCCCTACTGGTCTTACCATTCATTCCTTTGTCTTAGAGCACTTCAGTTAGTACGAAAAAGGACTAATGCCATTTATTATGTTGTTTTGTCATTCAGAACAGTAAAAACAAATGGAACTGCTCATATTCCCTCAAGGACTTCTTTGCAGACCCTTGTATGTCTGGGTAGTGAGGGATGATGCTTTCAAAGCCATCCTGGCAACTCCTTTTGAGGAGTGATGCAGTACCTTACTGGGCTGTAAGTAGGGAGCTTTCTGCAGATGGCTTTACAAACTTCGGGTGCATTTTACCTAGCATTAGTATTTCTGTCCACTCTTTGGCTCAGAGATGTAGCTATGGACATTAAATGAAGGCTGCTTTTCTTCCTCTTATTACCAGCAAGTCACTGTGTAGAACACAGTCATTTAATTGCAATGAATTGAAGCAAAAGTTGAAACTGTAAAGAAATGCCACCATGGACCATTAAAATTAATTACCATGGAATTAAGAAGACACACAAAAATAATGTTTCATCTTCAGCTGTTAATACAGTGGTGCATTGCGAAGCTGTGAAGGAAATTCGAAACAAGCTCTCCAAGTTTTACCAAGATTACGCAGTGGAATCACTTGTTGCCAGATGCTGAATGAGAGAGACCATCAGTCAGAACCGGGGGGATTAGTTTTCTGAAATTATTCAAAGTCAAGTATCAGTCCAGTTGTTGTAGGGGGATATTAATACTCTGTGGACTACCCTCCAGTTTGAATGACAAGCAGGTAAGTATGCTGTTTTGGAGGGAAGTGTTTCTCACCTATCCTGTTAACTCTGGGAATGCATACAACATCATTTATTTGGGAATTTAATGTAGCTGTGGAAAAGGGATTGTAGCATAGGATGTAGGACTGGAGTGAAAGATTTGGGCTGCATTTCCCAAGCAGTAGCTCCTGGAAGCGATATGCAGCTTGTGGCTAGGAACAGGGCCATAGTCCTGGCCGTGACAGCAAGGGAGGCTCTGCAATGAGCTCAGAAACCTCAACCAGACATGAGCCTTCAGAGTCTGTGCTCATGGCACTGGTTTCCAAACCCTAGCAGAACCACCACAGCTGTTCTGTTTGGTTTTTTTTGTTTGTTTTTTTTGTGGATTTTTTTCTTTTGGGGAGGAGTTTTTTTTGGTTTTTTTTTGTTTTTTTTCTCTGTTAGAACAGGGGACTACTTGAGTGGTTGAGTGTTTGGGTGTTGTTTTGAACGTATTATGCTCTTCATTTTTATGTAGTCTAGGAATTAGTAATAAGCTAGGTGCTGTTTGTATTTCATGGGTGTTTGTCCTGGGTTCAGACAGGCTTCAAGTACAAACCAGTCTCCTTGTGGAGACTTGCCCACAGGCCCTCTGATGTGCTGGGTCTTGCCCTGCAAAGTTAATGTAGACACCTGGAGTGGTTAGTCTGATCGTCTTTCCTTTGTTTAATTTTTCTGTTGTCTGAACTCTGCCTGAAAAGTAGACTGACACATGTTCTCTTATTTTTCAAATTAGTCATGCCAGCTATGCATAAAAGAGCTGGAGCAAAAGCATTCCATATCCATTGTCGTGTTTTATTTTCCAGACTAAAAACTGAATACTTGCAGCTCACATGTCATTATATGCATGTTATTTCTAATTACTTTTTGGCATGTTCCTGGGTGTTTTGTAGACAGGAAAATATATTTGATGATTTTTCTTTAAACACACAGCTGAAATGCTTCCATAATTAGGCTAACAACAAAAAAATAATATTCTGTGAGGGGGAAAACTGTTGGGAGAAACACACGTGCAGATGCATTAACTTGTTCCTCTCTGAAAAAGTTGTCCCTTATTGTCAGCAAGCATTTTGTCCTGAAGGAATAGGACTATTAAATTTCGTATCTGGAAATTAGTCATTAAGCATATTTGGTTGTTTTCAGAGTATGTAAGTGTGTGATTTTCCCCTGCAGGTATTCTGTATGCTGCATCATGTTTTACCAAAGGAAACTGTGGTGTTTGCATACCAGATTTTATACATACAAATTTATTAATGTACACAGAAGCAAATATTTGGTTCCTACCCTTGAGATAAGCTACTAGCAAGCTACAATAACTCTCCTGAAGCTGGTGGTAAATAGAAACTGAATCAGTGAAAAATTGAGTTTCCCAGCTGGCATTCCCTTTGTTTCTTGGGATTTTATTCTCTGTTGACTGTCAGTTGACTATCCTGAAAGTGTGCTGGAGTATCAGAAACCTATTGTCTCCCAAAATAGCTGTGGTTCCTGACTCTGAAAGTAAATCTTCAGGCTCACCACAATTAGGAGTGGTACAGCTTTGTGGAGCACATCTCACTACACAGGCAGCTTAGGATAGATGGGAAATACATTAGAAGGCTGTGGCTGGAAGTTGAAGGCATTTCGTACATAAGGTTGGCTAATTGGGACACCTCTTGTTTCTCTGCCATGGGGGCTGTAGCATACACTGCGGTTTAGGGTGCCTGAGCTGCCTTCCTCGCTGGGAGCAGGTTTTTTGCTGGACTGATGCAACTTGTCCCACAGCTGCTGGGGTAGCAGGAGAGGCTGGGAGCCTGTGGCATCAAGAAGGGTTAAGAGAGCTCCTTTTGGCAGCAGGTCACAGCCAGATTGGTTTTGGCTAGGCATGAAGGTACCTATTGACAGCCCCGTGTACCACATGCTGCCAGCGTTGTTGCAGGGCTGGGGCTAGAGGAAACCTTACGGGCAGCTGGAGCCCCAGGACAAAGTGGCCATTGGGATCTGTGCTGTCACCTGCAAAGTGGCCCAGGTTCATTGTGCGACTCAAAGGTTTGTTGTCATGGAAAAAGAGTCTGAGAGCTCTACAGCAAAGGCATTGCGATCAAAGACAAATGTTGGGCAGGATTTAGTTGTAGCAGTAGATGGGAAATACGACCAAATGGTGGCTGGTCTGTCTGGGTGATACCTCGTAAGTTTGTTAAAGTTGCTGAAGAGTATTCACATGGTGTAATATTATGTATCTGCACTAAATACCTGAATTAGTCACCTTCTGTAGAGGTTCTACCAATTATGATAAGCATAAGACCTTAATTCAGCCACCTCGGTTTAGTCCCTGCTCTTCAGTGCTGTGTGCAGAATTTCCCTGGTATGTGCCATGCTGTGATAAACGGGAGCAGGCTTTTGCCGCAGGGGACAATAATTTATTACTAATACAGTGCCTTATCCATAGTTTGCAATTCAGTCAACTATGCTAAATAAATACGAAGATACCTGCCCCAGAGAACTGTCAGGCGGCATTCGGGAGTGGCAGGATAATTTATAGTGCTGAACAAAACAAATACAGTCACATGCAGCTGCACTGTGTGCTGTTTACTTGTGCTTGTAATGCGTTTTTTGTTGGCTGTATGCCTGCTGACACTCCCCAGTATTAGTTGCCTCTTTGTGCCCTGCTAAAATAGCTGTAGGAAAGTATTTTTATGAAATCTGAGTGTTTAAGGGAATTTTGAACACAGCCTGATGAGGTATGAATATTCAATTTAGAGTGAAGATAATTAGTCTCTTCTGTGACGTATACAGGGTTTTCATTATAAGCTTGTCTCTGACTGAGGAAAGCGAAGTGGTATTTTCTGGAGGAAAAAAGCCACAAGTGTTCAAGAAGCCAAGCCAGTTAAATCTTTTGGGTTGAATTAGACTTAGACTAATAGTTTCATCTCTTAGAAGTAGTTGGGACTATATAACTTACAAATGCTGGGCTGGTTAAACACATTTTAAATAAAATTTTAAAATAAATTTATCAGTCTGAAGCATGATTTCAGGGAGTTGAAAACTGCCAAACAGAAGTAATTTCAAATAAATTCAGATAATAAGTTTGAATATTCTCAAGTATATTCAAATTAATCAAAATATGTTTTATTTTGTATTGCATAAAATGATACAAATTGACTAGAAATAATAAGAATAAAACAGTCCTCCTGTAGAATTATATAGCAGTATGAATAGAGCCAACTGATTATTTATTTTTTTTTTTCCATCACACAGAAAGGATCTGCTACTGAATTGTTTTTTGCTGTTAGGCTAACTGCTGTCAGTTTTCTTTTATAGCTAAGCCATTGTTCGTATGATGTTTATGAGGATATTAAAATGCATTGAAACGGATAGAATTTTACTAAATGATTATTTACTGTTGCCAGGTATTAAGTGTAGAAGATAACAATCTTGGTTAAGGATTACGCTAGGCGTGATGCTGTTGATACCGTGTTAGACACTGAGTGGGGGACACATCTCTCTGTCCTTGAAAGAGTGTGCAGTGTGTCAGGGAAGCTGTCACCCCTCATGCAGATGGGAGAGCAGAGCCCCAGAGCAAGCTGTGCCAAGTGAGCTCCACAGGGTCTGCGGAGGCTCTGCAGCTCTTAAGGGCGTTTTGCTTTGCTTAATTTCCTAGCTGGAAAGTTAATTAACAAGCCTTCTTCGCTGCAGTCGGCGCTCATGACAGCATCACAGCCACAGCAAGTCAACTGCTGCTTCCTCTGCAACAGCCTCTCCAGGCTGCAAGGCTTTGGGCTTGCCTCCCTTCTCCTGCTCTCCAGAATGTGTCTCATCTCTTCTGTAAGCCACTCTAAACCTTTCTCTGCTAGTCAGGTTTTCCAAACAGCGTATGTTCACTGCCGCCTTCTGCGCACTCTTTGTTTGGCAACAGCGCTGGAAAGGAGAAGAGAGAAGCAGCCCAAAGGGAAAGTGGTGTATGTAGTCCTGGGAGTGGAGCAACTAATCACCTCTCTTGCGTGTGCTGCTCCCGTTAATCACTGCGGCATTCCTGGTGCCTGTGAGACAGTGGGAATTTATCATTGACTCGCATTCAGTTTGTGGTTCACCACAAACATTTTTTTCTTTTTTTTTTTTGGTTGGTCTTTTTCTGTTTTGCCCCCTTTTTTTTTTTGTTGTTTTGGTTTTTTTTTGGCAAAACTGCTGTCTAGCCTATCAATCCTTACTTATATTGTGCAGTGGTAGAACATGACACTGACATTTAATCTTGTAATAAAGCAGTGACAAAACTGTGTTGAATCATGGGAAATCCCTGTATGTAATAAATTTTTTATTTGGGTTTTGCTTTTCGGGTGGGGGTTGGAATGTTTTTTGTTTAAACACTGCCTAGAATAAATGTGCCTTCGAAGAAGCTTCAGACTGAAATATGCTTCAGCGAAATACACAAAATCCATTTCCAGGTTAGGGGTGGGCATAACATGTTTAGATTTTGCTGTAGGTGTGGACAGGCCACGCAGTGTGGCATTGGTGCCCTGCTGCTGGCACTGTCCTTTGTGAGAGCAAACGCTCAAAGTCCTGTTTGGTTTGTGGTCAGTAAAGATCCTGGCACTGCTTTTTTTCATGGGTTGAGGGGTTAACTGTAGTGGCCAAAACTAAGCTTCTGACAGTATAGTTTCCCCTTTGGCCCTAACTGCTACTTACAAAACTTTGCCAATACAGCTCCTAAGCTTAAAGGCTGGTTTTCTTCAGCTAAAGGGTGAGCCCTTCTAAGGGCTTCTACTCTCCCTGAGGTTTATTGCAAAATGAGAATGTTCCCTTTGGCATCAAATCAGGTTTGTAAACTTTGTTAACCAAAGAAATACGGAGTTCATATTCCAAAATACTTGGAATCTGGTTGTTGACTTTTGGGTACACAAGGCCATTGCTCTCGCTCAGTGCAGTTTTGCCCTTAAGCTTCCAGATGATCCCTGTACACATTTTCTTGTTTATTCCCTTTTCTGTCAGAGGGCTTGTTCCCAGAAAATCGAACATGAGCACAGTTTCCAAATTATGCTGAGGGTGATCACTTTCTTCTGCTGTAAGAGCGGTTGATGGGACGGATTGTGGACATTTTACACATTACTGATTTTTTAGCACTGCAGATGGGAATATTTGAATTACCAAAGATGATGAATGGATGGGGTACACACCTAGAAAGGGAGATTGGCAGGTAGGATGCGAGTGTGGGGTTTAGCTGGGAGTTGCTGCCTGTAGGGAGAATGGGAAGGGGTGGTAGCTGGGAGGGACTGTGGCAGACAGTACTCACCAGCAGTGATTTCCTGACCTTCACCCACTGTCCTTGGCACAGCTTGCTGCCCCTCTGTCCTCCAGCCCATCTCCTTCCCTTGGACATCACAGCTTCTTTCTTCATTTGAAATTGACCTTGGTGCCAAAAGGTGAGCTTCCATTGAGCAGCCTGCTTCTCTGTCTTGGCTGGGCTCCCACTCTGGGTGCTGGATTATCTTTTAATTGTTATCTTCTTGGTTTGGAGGGGGGGATGGAAGAGACAGAAGTCAGTACCAAATTATAAGGGCTGTTACAAGATTTTGAAGGTGAAGCTGTTCAGTATTGAGGAATAATGCTTTTTGTTTGTACAGTGTTAATCAACTTGCATTCCATTTTCACAGTGACAGCTCAGATACAGTTACTCTGCACCATGGGCTGCTTAGGTGAATTCTGTATATTCAAGTGAACTTTTTAATTTGCTAAATGAATCACATGGAAAAAATTAATACTATTTATATTTAATTAAAAATTTACAAACCAAGCAGTAGAGTGTACACAAAGGCAGTGTTACCCTTTATGGTTAAGCTAATTGAGGGAAGCCTTGTGTTTTTTTGAGAGGTGAAGAGTATGTGCTTCTTCTACAGACAATTCACTGCAATTAAAGGTTGTTTTTTTTAAAAAGGATGCTGTCCACTGGAATATTGTGGGGTATAGCCTCCTTTTCTGTTTGGTCATGCTAATTTCTTAATAATGTCATCTTCAGAGGGTTGGGGGGTGGCTGAAAAGAGTGGAGTGCATATAGCAAGGTTCATTCTGTCTGGTTTACTCCCTGTATAACTCCAGTCTGTGTAGGCATCTTGATAGAGATTCAGTCTTACACTTAGTGCTATAAAATGCCTGAAAACATTTCATTTTGAAGGAGGTGCAGTATGCCTTTCTCTTGCTTTTAATGAAAGTTTATAGCCTGCCTTGTTGCCTACAGAATTTCTCAGATGTGACTCCTGAAGGCTGAGGCTCCAGAAGAAATAGTAAAGGTCATTTTTAAGTGCAGTTTTAAGCCAAACTCATGAATGTTGAATGCCTGTGGTAAGCTTGGCGAGTCATATAACTTCTTAACATAGTCCTGTTCGATGCCTTTGGTATATGAGTGCTTCAGCTGCTTGAAGAGAGTGGAACAGCATCTTTTCCTGCATATTCTGTTTCAGCTTGTGAGCAAACTTACTTCCAGATATACATGTTGTGTATTAATTGCTGTCTCTGTATGGACACTGCTTAGGTCCCAGTCATGCAGTGAGATTTCTAAGCATTAAGCTTCTGCTAAAATCACTAATGCAGGATGAGACAGCATGCATGTCTCTGAACAGGGCTTGTTTCATGTCTGGGTAGTGGTAAGGGAGGGCAACAGGGCATGTTTTAGCATGGAACTATTGGACAGGCTGTTTCAAGTGCAGGGAAGGGACAGGACGTTTTAGCAGTTAAACTACTGTGTAGGACTGACTCATCCTTGTTTATATATTAAAAAAAAATAGTTTTCTTGTTAAAATAAACAGCAGTTAAAATAAGTAGCAGTTAAATTATTTCAGGAGAGTGTGCTCCTGATTAATAGGACATTACCCAAACATTACCAAAACACAGGAATTTCAGAACATTTCAGAATTAAGCTGCTTTTAAAAGTAAAGAAATCATCTTGCCCTCTGTTCTTTCTACTGTTTCTTTAAGCAACAGTTAAACCAGCTGACTTTCAATGCCATTTGCCATTGGGAGAAATGTGAACACCACGCTGGTAAACAGTTTTGCCCATTGCAGTTTATAGGCACCTTCACGGTGGTGATAAATGGCTTCTGTTAAAGAGAGAAACAGTTATGTTTAGTTGATTATAGTGGAGTGGTTTATGCCTTTTTAATTATGCTACTTAAGATGTTTTCCTCCTTAGACACTGTTACATTCATTTACCTGTTTTTCCATGTCTTAGTGCAAATACTAACAGCATTCTAGAGCATTCTTCTCTCACAGGGAATGGTACCAGTTATCTCCTTGTGATCTGTGGCTCATAATACTGCATCCAAACCCAAATCCGTCATGTCCTGATAGCCCAGAATACAGGCTTGAGTTCTTACTGTGCAGACTGTTAGCTGTAGCTAGTAGGCCCCCTTGGTGGGTTTGAGTTGAATGCAGCTACAGTGGTGCAGTGTTATTTCTGTGTTTGTGTAACTGGCATGCTTTGTAATCAGCAGGACAACCTTTTGGAAAGTATGGCTGACTGAATAAGTGTGTTTCTGATGGCTGTTTCTGCTGGAAGAGGGATTTGGAGAAGGGAGGAGAAGGAGTTACTGAGAATGAGAAAAATGACTCAGAAATATTTGTCCTCTTTTCTTTCCCGTGTTTGGCTATTTCCCTCATAAACTTTGGAGTGATTGATGCCTGTCTGAATAGGATTGAGGATGTGAGGTAACTCTCAGAAAATGAAATATTGTGCAGTTTTTAACCTCCTTCACTACATTTAAATATGCTGAAGGCTGTCAGAGTTTATTAACCATGAAGGATGTTTGTCTAGTTCACACTGACTGGATTTATGATGTCCTGCCTTTTTTTCCAAGGAGAAAAAGAAACACCAATGTTTATTCTAATTTCTGAAATTGCTAACATGATTGCTTATATCCCACACTAGGTATTGAAGATGAGCTCCTGCAGACAATTAAAGTTGCTCTCCATTAAGAAGTGTGTGCACTGCGCTTAATGAAGCAGCACTTAGCTTTGCTAACATTGTTCTGGAGCAATACGGAGGCTCTTTTAACACGAGTAGATTCCCAGAACTCTTGCTTTGTAAATAAGGTCTGTTCCCAGCAAGTCCTAATTGATAATGACTGTTAATGTAATACCTGCTGGCTACGCCTAGCCTTTACTAAAAGAGTTCTTTGAAACTTATTGATTGAGGCAATCAATTTAGTTTAAAAAAAAACCCTCAAAATAACAAAACCAAAAAAAACTCCCAGACAACCAAACAAAAAACCTCCACAACATTAATTTGGCCTCAGTTTTCTCATTTTTTTTTTCTTTATTTGGTTGAATGAGTGAGATTAAAGTCTCAGAACCCTTGTCTGCCTTTTTATGTGTAAAGCAGGTGGTGGTTTTAGATTTACTTGTAATGATGGCTCCAGGAATTAAGATTATATGGATATTAAATAATGTTATTTTCTGTCCAGGTTGACCAAAGGCTGTCCAGAAACAGATGAACAGAATTAGCTGAACTCTTTGTATCATCAGTTCTATATAAACTAATTATTGTTTATTTATTTATCCAGTAGGTGAGGTTTAGTTGCAAGGTTGAAATGGCATTCCCCTCTTGTTCTCAGTCATTAGTACTCTGTATTTGCACAGTGCTGTACAGACATCAAGTATTGAACCCTTGTCTCAGCCAGGTCTGCCGCTGTCTACAAAAAGGATGGGAGCTGTGCTTTGATCCTTCTTACCGCTCCTATTCTCTTAGAAACCTGAGGTTTGATTTGATTGCCATTATCAGAGAATGGATAAAGTTAAACATAGATCATCCAGCAGTGGCATTCACCTAATGTTTTTCTGTCACCCTGTCTTCTTTTGCGTATACCTCAGTAGTTGGATTTCTAGTGATGAATTAACCATTGGAAAGTAGTCAGCTTTTGAAGGGATACCTCTTTATTCTCCTTTTGTGTATTTTTACTTAAAAGTGATGCAGTTACAATTTTGCACAACTTGTACTAGATACTGTACAAATGCTCAGCAAAAGATAAAACTTAACTACAGACGAGCTGGAAAATGGTAGTCTCTAACAGGATGTATGAAAAAAATGTTGATTCTTAGTAAAGGTAAAATATAAAAGTAAAGTAAAATATATAATTACTATTCTCTCTTAATTGTTGTGTGTTGTTTGCTTTGTGCTTCTGACTGCATTTTAATGTTGCTTTTAGTTTGTATGGTGCAGTTTTATCTAGCACTGCACCAATAAGGGAGACATACACGTTGGAAAAATAACCATACAATTTAGCAGAATATTTTAGTTGGATTAATTTAAATTTAAGTAACAGTTTTTAGTGAATTTGATTGTAATTTTAAGTGTTTTCTTACAAAGGGGTCATTTGTGCTACCTTGGAAGCTTGTTTGTGCCCTTATTTATTTTGTGTATCCCAGCTGTATTTGGCAAGACAGTTGTACTCTTGAGTGTTTTGTTACAAGTTTATCAGCTAGTTCGGGTAATCTGTCAGTTCTGCATCTGAAGTGGACACAAGATTAGTGTGGTTCAAAATTTATAGCTCAGCATGTGCTTTACAACTGACTAATCCAAACAGTGGAGAATTGCTGCAGTTGTAAATGTTCTAAGGGACAGATAGTGCAATAAAATAATTAAGCCCACAGCTGGTCCATTAAAAATTAAACATTGGTATAGCATAGTCTTTTGCTGTGTATGTAGTCATAAAACCAGAAGAACAAATTACACAATGAACTTTTATTTTACCTTGCTCTGTAAAAACCATTAATTAAAAATAATAAAAAAAATTATTAAGCATTTCTTTCCCAGCTATTGTTACAGACTAACATATTACTCTGTAATGTATTTGGTGAGAAATGTGCTTAATAAAATATACCCTCATTTACAGAAAAGTACTTAAAATATAATAGAAAATGATAAACATTTTGTAGTTCTTCTCAATATTCAGTAGTGTCATAAACAGTTTTGAACTTAGGGATTTTGTAGACTTAAAAAAAATGTAACATTTTTCAGTCTCAAAATTTTGCGTTCTGCATATTCTGTTGTTTGTTTTCCCACCATGCCCCCTTATGGACCTCCATGGTTTTAGTCTTTGTTAATAGTTGCTGTTTGTTAACAAGACTGCATCTCTGCTGAAAATGGCTTGACAGCTGGTGTGATTGATAGCATTCAAAACTAGTAGAGAAATCTGATTTTTTCTCATGATGTTAAATTATATTTGTTTCTCTAACACTGCAGTTACCCTTCACTTCACTAGGATCCCCTCTTGCCAGTACCATAGGGTTGTGCTGATGTTAAGCAGTGCTAAGCAGTACTGTCTAGTTGTACATCCTGCCACCCCAGGAATATTTTTCAACAAGTGGTTTTGCTGAACACTCTTGCTCTTGATTTTCATCCTTTTGTGACTTCTGCATGGGAGCCTCCTTGGATGTTGTATTTTGGGAAGCCACAGGGTTATTGGGAGTGAGGGCCAGGAGAGAGAAGGCAGGACTGCAGCATTCCTGTTGTCATACCACAACCATTTAAAAATGGCATTTGCTGCACCCCTCTGAGATTGATGTCTAGGGCGGGTGGAAGTGGCTGCCTGGGAGTGAAGGGTTGGTACCATAAGGATGCCTGGGACTGTTCCCAGAACTGGGAACCAGCTGGTGCAGAATGGCCCACCTCTTTCTTATCAAGTTGTTTTGCTCTGAACTCATGCTTAAGAATGGTTTCTAACGACTGGTACTTGACCCAGCTGAGGGTTCTGCCAGACATCATAGGAACATTTTAGCTCTAGAGATAGCCGAGGTTCATGGGAAATGGATGAATGCACTTGCAGGGAGAGTGTGCCTGGCAGCATTCTTCTGCAGTATTTAGTTTAGGCCCAGCCCAAATGGGGCGATGGGGAGATACTAGTCTTTTTCTCCTCTTCACCTTTCCATATGGAGGTCAGCATCGGTTCAGCAAGCTCATGATTAAGACATGGATAGACCTCTGACGTTTTGAGTGAAAAGCTGCAGTCATCATGCACATCAGTAGTGAGTCCTATTGATGGATGAAGGGATGTTGGCATGGATACTAAGGCCAAACTGGCCAAGGATTTTGAGCAGGAGGAGGGGCTTGACTTGGAGGAGATATCATAGAATCATAGAATAGTTAGGGTTGGAAAGGACCTTAAGATCATCTAGTTCCAAACCCCCTGCCATGGGCAGGGACACCTCACACTAAACCATGACACCCAAGGCCCTGTCCAACCTGGCCTTGAACATTGCCAGGGATGGAGCATTCACAGCTTCCCTGGGCAACTCATTCCAGTTGCCTCACCACCCTCACAGTAAAGAATTTCTTCCTTACATCCAATCTAAACATCCCCTGCTTAAGTTTTAACCCATTACCCCTTGTCCTGTCACTACATTCCCTAACGAATAGTCCCTCCCCAGCATCCCTATAGCCCTCCTTCAGATACTGGAAGGCTGCTATGAGGTCTCCATGCAGCCTTCTCTTCTCCAGGCTGAACAGCTCCAACTTTCTCAGCCTCTCTTCATACAGGAGGTGCTCCAGTCCCCTGATCATCCTTTTGGCTTCCTCTGGACTTGTTCCAACAGTTCCATGTCCTTTTTATGTTGAGGACACCAGAACTGCACACAATACTCCAAGTGAGGTCTCGCGAGAGCAGAGTAGAGGGGCAGGATCACCTTCTTCGACCTGCTGGTCATGCTGGTTTTGATGCAGCCTGGGATATGGTTGGTTTTCTGGGCTGCGAGTTCACAGGGATAGCAGAATGGCATTTTAATTTCAGTTTCTTTAAAAAAAAAGAATGTTCTGCTACATTTGTGGCTTTCAAGGGTGTCTGGGTCATCCATAAAGATGGATGTAACATCATAAAGATGGAGTAACAAGAAGAAAGCCTGGAGAGACAAGGAAAACTCTCTGATGTGTGATGAGGGCTTTTTTGCAGTGGCTTTGACATGGATTCTTGTACAAATAGACCACCTGACAATGCACACCACTTAATACTAACGGTCTTTTTTCCTCTGAATCTTTAATGAATTGTCACCTGTGGTTTAATCTATGGGGCAGGGACCTGGAGTGGAAACCTGTGGTGGTGACACTTTGTACTGCTGATGTTGTCCAGTCAACACTGTCAGAATGCACTGAAGAAATGGGTGTTTATATTTAGAACCTAGGTACATTTGGGGGTATACTTGCGTAATGTTTTTACTAATTCTGTGTCCAGCCCTCCCTTTTATTTAAATTTCTTTTACTGTTTTTCAGAGGTTTGCTATGAGAACTTTCTCCACATGTAACCTGGATCCAGTTGTCCCTGCTAAAGTAGTTTTTGTTGTTGTTTTTTATTTTTCTAAATTTAAAATCTCAGATGGACCACCATGGCCCTTCACTTTACAAATTCTGAAGTTAAGCACATTAAATAGGAAAATCTACAGATTTCCAGTGACATCTTGACAGGGAGTGGTAGAACTTCAGAATTACTGATTTTCTGGTATCTGTAAGAAGGCATCAAAAGAACTTTTTTTTTTGCATATGCTGCAAACGTGTGTTGAATTCATTTAACTCAGTGTTCGGTGAATCCACTGATCATGTGCAAGAAATGCTTTTTTTTCCTCTCCACTGATGTGTAATTTGGCTTCTGAAATACTTTTTGCTCTTGACAGAACCTGAATATGAGCCACAGCTGAACGGTGTTACATAAGGTGTATGGAAGCATCTGGATGGCTGCTTGATGTGTCTTACTCATGTACTTAATATTAGGGTTAGGCTAATTAGGGAACTATTAGAGAAGGAGTTGGCTTTGTTGTAGCATGTTGTGATGGTGTAGGCATTTTCACCTAATTTTCACACTGTTTTTGCAGTTCCTTGATCCTGTCCACACTCTTCTTCTTGATCAGGTTTAAAATTTCAAGTTTATAAAATCCTGTCTAGATTCCTTTTACAGCACTCTCCAGTATCTTACACTCATAACATTTTTCTGTAACTGAGGCATAGCTCAGTGTGCTTTTACAAAGTATTTCCATTTACATAGGACTTGTAAAGAATGTGATTATGATCAAGAATTCCCTTTTTTGTAGTAACATAGAAACTTACTTGCAGGTTTGTAAGTCGTTATACAACAACTTCATAATCATACAAAACTGCTGTTCTTAATGACTTTCTAATAGAGACACTACCCAAGGATTTTATTTTGTCTTTCTTGTTCTTATTATGTTGTATAATTGGCTTCTGGTAGTATCAAACCACTAGGAAATTTCTCTCAGTAACATAATTACTCTTTAAATGTTTTAATTCAGTCTTAACAATGAGACACTTGGAATTATGTGTGTGCCTGGCTGTAATTTTGGCAGTTGATGCAGTGATGTGTTCACATCGGAATACCTAGGGTTTTCATCACTTCAGCTTTTGATTACCAGCACTGTCACTGGGTAGTATTTACATCTAGATGTATATATACGTCTATCTACATCTACAGTTACAGACCGTAATTGGATTCAAAAGCTTATAAATGCATAGCAGCTTTCTCAGAAGATTCACAGCAATCCAACTTTTATTAACAGTAAAATAACATCCAAGCTAAAAATCTCCATGCTTGACTTTGTCAAGGATTTCAGTACATGAGCTTTTGGGTTTATAATTGCTTTTATGCATTATATATCAGTTACTACTGCTACTACGACTGCTAGCATATGCATCTGTAGAATTTATGGGGGGGGGGCAACCACAAAGCAAAACAACAAATTTTGATGTATATTGAACTTAATGGGATGCTGTTTAGAACATCATGGCTACATTAAGTGTGAGCTGTATTCAGCAGCATGAGTTTGCAGTAGGAAAATACCTGAAATCAATCAAGTTTTTTGAGTACACCTATCAAAACTCCTCAGGAAATTGTGCAGAAACCTCACTGGATTATACTGTCTGTAGACTACTTCTGTGGAAGCTGATACACTCTTGATGCCTCCTCTGGCACCTGATGCAAGTGCTGTCTCCCCATACTGTGGCTACCAGCATGCGTCCCTAACACAGTCTAGAGAGAGGAGAGGTCACTGTACTGTGGTGCAGGTGGTGTAACAATTTTTCTCCTAAGCAGCTGGGAGGATGGATGGAGCAATAATAAAGAAATCATGCAGTTCTTGTTGGACCTATTTGGTTATCACAAGCCCAGTTTCTGTAGATGGTGGTAGAACTCTTCAGTGAGCAAATTCATGTTGCACAGTAGGTAAATATAAGGTGTGAAAGCTTTGAGTGTATTCATACTGAAGACCTGCACTTAAAGAAGAATTCTCTGTTTAAATGAAAAGAGTTTTTCTTGTCTTTATTTGGTTCTGTTGAATGGCAAACTAATTTGCTGTTTCCTGTAAGTAGTGTTTTGTTTCTGAAGCTCTCAACTAGCAAGTAATGTGCTTTCCAAGTAGGATGGCTTAAATGGAAAGGGCTAGCTAAATAAAAGAAACTGATTAATGTGGTGTAGAAATACCAGGACTTTTTGGTGGAAGTGAATACACCTGAAAGTAACTGTAGGTGATATTAAACCAAAGGGTAATAATTTGCATCTCTGTGACATTCTTTGCATATGCTTTAAAAATACCTGAAATATGTGATCTCAGCAAAGAATAAAGACCAAGAGGTTTTTCAGGATTTGGACTAGAAATAACCCAAGGATTGCAAGTTTTGCTCTGGAAAACCACTGATAGTTCTGGAGGCCTGAAGCCTTTGTCTCCAGAAACCTAGAAATGTTTATTTGTCAGGCTCTTAAGTGGCACCTAAGTTGTGCAGTGTGCACAATTGTGAGACATTCTTCTCTTTAATACTATATTCTTCTATTTTTAGCTAAACACTGCATGAGGAGGTTGTGGATACCTAATATTCTCAGTCAAAATAAAATAGCTACGCGACAGATACAGAAGAACAAGAAAAGATACACACTTTATGGCCTGATCCTGTTAATCTTAAACTAATGGAAATTCAGACATCTGCTTTATCTTAACCCACCACTGCTGGTAGCTTAAGCATTCCACTTTTTTTCACAACTGGAAAAGCAAATGCCACTTTCTAAATAAGGGGACAGTAGTTAATTCTTTCAGCAGTGGGGTAATAGATTATTTCAACATTACTCAGAGTTCAGTACAGTCATATGATTGCTGAAACATCTGTTAATGCAGAAAAGTAATGCATTGTTTCTGCTCATGCATATTATCCCATGTGCTTCTAATGCATAATTTTCTGTCTGTGCCTTTGCTGACAGGTCCTAGAAGATGATACGCCTCTGCAGAAGAGTTTGGATTAGTAGTGACCTATAACTAGGGATATTTTTTTATGGCCATGCAGGTTGTTGGCTTTTTGGGGGGGTTTGGTGGTGGGATTTTTTGAGTCTGGAATTGTGACAATACAGTTTGATCTCCTTCAAAGCAAGGGCTAGAGTAACATACCCTGGGAGACTTAGTGCTGTGCTTTTGATATGTGTTTTTTATGTTGGTATTGTGTTAAGCACCACACATTCAGCATCAGGGGTAGCAAGCCTTGACACTCAGGACAGACAGGACAGACCACGCACAGGAGAAGAGTGATGTGCAAATGAAGGCAGCAGTGAATGGCTCAGTGTCACACAAGAGGGCATTGCTGAGTTCAATCCAGAGCTGAGCCTATGTCCACTTGGGTGAATAGGCAGTGTGTTTGGCTGCCGCAGGCAAAGTAATATTTTGGGTTTGAAATATATTTCTGATAGTTGCTCACCACTGTATAGACAGACATTGTCAATAACCATGCTAAATTGCTAGTCGGTATTGTTGGTTTGGGTTTTGGAATTTTTTTTAAATTTAGAATCATTTTATTCTGTAGTTTATCAGACTATTTTAAATATAGATTATTACAGGTCAGTTCTGTTGCTTAAGTTAGAACTTGTGCTTCCGTGTTATAGCAGAACTTAATACACAGTTAAACTAGTTTACAGTCTTTCTTCTGTGTTTCTTCCCTGAAGCAGAACTGCAAAGTTTAGCTTTAAGAGACAAACCTTATCTTCATCATTGGATCTTTTTCTGAACGGTGGGTGTGTTGTTCTTCTTTTCCCGTATTGGCTTGGTCTATTTAAAGTTGACATTCATATAAACTGCTCAAGTACTTGTATATGTAAGCTTTAGAGAAAATAAGGGAAAATAATTTGAGCTCTTCACTTGAAGACAGTTAATAGCCAGCTGGGTTTCTCATGATACTGTATTTTTCCATTGCAATTTCAGCTGAGTAAGGATCTGGTCATAACACAGTTGCCTTCTAAGGTAAACCCATCCTGTTTGAGGCTTTTTTGAGTTAAAGCCAAATTCAGTATCTGTTGATGCTTTGAAAGATAGCAGTACTCTTTAGATGAGCATTGCGCTTGTGATAGTAGTGGTTTCAAGTAGTTATTTGATTTTTATAGTAAAGCAGACCTGCACAGCCACCAGCTCATAGTTTATTTAATTAAAGGCAGATTTTCAAGAAACACAGTTATATCTGCATTCAGGTGGTAGCTAATGATGATACTGTTTGCAAAATCTTCACTTTATTAGAAGACTGTTGCAAGACATGTGCCTGCAACTGCATTTGGAAAAGAATCAGTGGTCTGTTTTAGGCAGATGTAACTTGGGCAAGCCACAAGGGTAGCTGGAGGAAATCCAAGCCCAGAGTAAGCAAGGAGCAAATATACCTCTGAGGAGTTGATGTCTCTCCAGGGTCAGAACAGCAGTAAAACAAACCTGATTGTGAACTCAGGATTTGAGCAGTAAAAGGGAGGGTCTACGTGCAACATTCATCTCGCATTTCACCCACAGCAGTGCAGGACAGCATGTAAATGATGCCATTTTAGGGTTCCTCTTGCTTAGATAGGAAAGGATTTCCCTCAACCACCAGCTTTCTTCACTGAAATTCTTAAATCTGTCATTCATTAAACCTAAATTCCTAAGTAGAAGTGTTAGGTGGCGCTTTGGTGGACCCTGCTTTTTTCTTTGTAGTTATTTTACAGAGAAATACTTCTACGCTGCCCACTTGGTGTGATTCATAATTTTTTTCCTGAAGATGATGTATAAAGAAACCTTTCTTATACATCCCTCTTGCTTCACTAGAGTGAAGTGATATTTATTGTAACATTCTGTGTTCTTCAGAGCTCCATGTCAGTCATGTAGAATTAACTTACTAATTTTGCTGACAAATCTCTCCACTAAAATGAATGTAAGAAGTGTAAGAAAAGAATGACCTAGAGTTCTGTCTGATTCATTACTCATGCTTACAAAGGGATCTTGCCATAATTCATGATCCTAACTTCGGAAAGAAGCAGGTATATGACTGCTGTTAGCTTTGGCAGTAGACCTCTTTGTAGGTTAGAGGCTTAATTATAGTTTTAAGAGCCCAAGGGGTTACTTAAACATCCATGCAATTATCTTAGTGTTCAGGAATTTTATATGTTTATTTTTAAAAACCTTTCTTCCTTAATTTCTCTTCTGGGACTGAAAAGAACAGATTGCCATACTAGTTGTTTGGGTTTTTTTTCGCATTAAATGTGTATTATGATAAAGGACTTCTCACTGTGGCTCAGAATAGGAATTATATTCAGAATATTGTTGCCAGTCCTATTCCCTGCTGAATTTCTCCATCTGGTAATATTGCTGTTTAGGAAGTGATAACATATGTATGTAACAAGTTGCCTGTAAAAGCCCAAAATAGGCAATTTGATTTTGCTACTAAAATAATAATAGTCAAGCCCTCTGGTCTGCGATTGCCAGCTTTAAATTATCATGGTTGTTATAAATCATGCAAGGGGATTATGGGAAATAGAGCTTTCAGCTTTTCATTACAAATCCCCCATTTTCTGTCCAGTGATCTAAGGGGGAGTGACAAACAGCCAGCTGTCTAATAGCCTTACAGACCATTACCCTCAGCATTCCTGGGGATAGGAATGGGAAGAAGGAACATGCCTGAATTTTGCAGTATCTTTGGGATCTTAGTGCTTCTTACTACACAGATTAATAGCTAAGAACTGCGTCCACCTCCCCATATAACAGCTACATAAGGGGCACTGGCAGTTTTCCATGTTAGGAACAATGCATATGTTACACATGCATAATTGGCTAGTTAGCACTGAAAACAAAAAGAGCCTTTTATATGTGTTCATCTTCCCTGTGCGAGAGATGTTTCTTCTTTTTACCTTTAAAAAGTAGCATCGAACTCAAGCATTCAACTAATGTGTTCTCTGCCCCTTTGTAAGTACATGTATGTACTGTCAATGGTGGGCTCATCAGGACCCTGGAGCTACCTGTATGAACCCTTTGAATAATCATGGGGGAGACCGTCACAGTCTAAAGACTTCAAGCAGTGTGTAGAGGGAAATAAGTATTAATTTTAAAATGAAGTTGTAATAATTTCAATTTTCAAACTTTTCATTTTACATCTTTAGATACTATCAGTGTTGTTACCTGCACGACTAAGGCATAGACTTTTCCCTGGAGACCCTGTTCCAATTGTAGATACTCTATGCTTGCTGTCCACTGACTTTGGGGGATTTAGGCTGCTTCTTTGGGATTGTTTCTTCCCAGTGTGTTTAACAAAATGACACCAGAAGATAATTAGTTCTTGGTTAATGAGCTCTGAGCTAAGAAAAAGGAAGAATTTAGTCGGTAGGAGACTAAATCGCTGGCTCAACATCTAACCCTGCTAAATCTTTTTTCCTATCTAAAAATTATGGGAGCTTATATGAGTAACGTTAAAATCACTATTCCTGTGGCTGAAGTTATTTGAGTTAGTTGTAAGACATTCCTAATGCTTAACTTTGCCCTGATCCTTCCTGTGGCCTGTACTGCTTGAGCACATCTGATGGCCATGATGTGTACATGTGAGAGTGAGGATTTCTGAAATGCCAGTGCCTACATCTGTCACAAATATGTCAAATGTTGTCAGGTTCCTTCTCTTGTTTCTGCCTACCACACTTATCTTGACTCTACTTTCTGCTTGTACCCACTCTTGTTTGGAGAGGGGCCACTGCGGCAAGAAGCACTCTCAGCTTCTCGGACTGCTATTGCAACCTGAACCGCTGGAGGCAGTTTATTTCTTTTTTTAGGCCTCTGAGTAATCGGCTACCAAAGTAAGGTGTATTTCATAAAAGGGTCAAATCACTGATTGCTCAAAAGTTACAAGTCATAAAATCGTCAGAATGTTCTGATATTCAAGATGTGCTCTGAGAACTTAGTGCTACTTTAGAAGGGAACAAAGTGCTGTGGAGATGCATAAGTCTTAGGTTTTTTTTTAATCTGATCTGTGACCAAATGCTGGTATGATACTTTTTCCTTTATAACCATTGTTGTGAGTTTTCAGTCTGACAGTGATCTATCGTATGATTTGTGCTGCCCTGGCAATCTAACTGCTGTCCACTGTTCTGATTCTTTATTTTTAGCAAGGGAAGTTAGCATGCACAAGAGTTATGGAGAAGAAGTTGTATTGAAATTTGTTTGAAATAGGACCTTTTTTTAAAGTAATGTTTCTTTTCAGTATAACTTTTTTTGTTGTTTATCTGTATAGATCACTTGTTTTCATTCTGAGCTTGGTATTTTATTTTTAAAACTTACGTTCAGGTTTGATTTCTAGAAAATTGACTTTATTTTTCTTTATGCCTAATACAGAACTGCTTACAGAATAAACTACTTGTCAGTAATCTTTTCAGAGACTCACAGAAAAACAAAGTGAAACCCTTGATTCTTCAGTCTAGATTCTTGTACACTGACAAGATAAATTAGAGCTTCATTAAATTAATGATTCAATAATTAAAAAGGTGTATTCAGAGGAAAGGCTCAGAAAAATGGATGAAGTGTAAATGAACTCTGCATTAAACTTACCATTGAGCAGAAGAACAATGAATCAAAAATTGCATCTGTATAAATGCACATGCTTTCTGTGGGGAGAAAGTAATTGTTATGCCCAGAAGCATTCTCTGTAACGTCTCCCACTCAGTTACTGTCAGCATCAATTAGTCCATTAAGATGAAAACTTCTAAAATGATCCAAGGTTAAAGAGACATTTAAATTTATAAACACTTTGATAAACATATCTTAGAAATGCAAGAAAACTGAAAATTATGTCCTTTTACCATCAAGTTATAAGTGTTCCATAAGGAAGTTATTAGAGATTATCTGATTTGGCATACAGTGGTATCTTCAGGGCTGTCTTGTGATATCTGCATACTGAAGTGGGAAGAGGAAGTACTTTCCATTTCTTTTAACTGAAAATGTTAAGTGAGTTTATCTTGTTCTCTGTTGCGATTGCTCAATACATTTCGTTATACTGTACTTTTCTGTCATGTACTGTATAACCAAACGTGAGAGAATTGATGAGAAATACTCACATAAGTTTATATATGTGAACACAAAAGTACATTTATATTCCTAATATAGTCTTACAGTGGCTGCAGGCTGGAAGCTGTTTGAATCCTGCCACCAGTGGTCATCCTGCCAGCGCCTGAAAATAGGCCTCTTTGGATTCCTGAGTCTGATTTAAGGCTGTTGATTTAATATTTTTAGAAGAGAAAACAAGCCTAAATTATTCAAGACATAATTGGCTGAAAATATGGATTGCACAAGATGCATGTTCTCACTTGGCATCTCAGGAGAAACACACTCTGGAGGAATTCTCGACCCCACTACTGTGCTAATTTTGACCACCACATGCCCCAAAAAAATTCCTGCCAAAGATACTTTCTGTTGTCTAGTTAGCCACATGTAAAGAAATCTTACATTTTGGTACTGATGCTCTTATAGTTGGACTCCATTTTGCATCAGATGGGCAGTGCATTGTCTTCTGACTTTCCTGAGGTGTATCAAAAGGATTAAGGAGGCTGTGTGGATGCAAAATATGCAGGAAAATCAGGGGCAGGACTTAAATGACAACCATGATGGGAGCTCACAGCATGAAAGAGATGTGTGATACAAACATGTCATATGCATATATCCTGCTTTTAAAATAGAACCAAAGAAAAATACAGAAGTGACTATATAGCAACATACATTAACAAATTTGTCACATGGGAAATCTCTCCTGGGTTTCTGTTCCATGGATTTTGTAGGCCAGTAATGGCATGGGTAATGTTTATTTGAAATAAGGAGCTGGATTTGAGATCTCCCAAGGTGAAGTATTTGCAATAAAATGCTGATTGCTTTCAGACGAGAACTTAAAAAGTTTTATTTTCTTCTTTTTTTGTAGGGTCACTTTTTAGATTCAGAATTTTTAGAGGCAGAAGTGTTTGAAAGCATGAAGAAAAGGGAGACTGAAATCAGCGCTAAATGTTTCTTAAGCAATTTACTATAGAGTTTGGAAAAATCACTATTTGAAGTCATAGTGTATATATGGCTCCTGCGGCTTTGTTAAACAGTGCTCTCTAACATTAAGGCTCTTTGTTATTCAAAATTGTGGAGGAAAGCCAGAAGAGAAATAGATTAAAGTATGAAAATGCACAAAGTACATGTGCATCTTGCAAACAGTTCATCACAGAAAACTAACAGAGGGTAATAGAAAAGCCACAACTAGTATGTAAATCTTAGTGACTCTTTTTGCCTTATACGAGACGGCATTAGTGATTGTTGGTGAACAAAAATAAGATCAATATTAAATTTTAATAACATGTTTATCATGATTATGAGGTTCACTTACATTCCAGTAGTAGCTGAATCCACGAGTACTTTAGCATAATGCAGAAACAGCTGATGAGGCTTGGATGCCTCACTCAAGGAAGAGCGTATGGCTGGGGATCTAGAATTGCTGAAGGGGCAGTGTTTGGCCCTTCAGCCCTACATGAGTACATGCCTTCCACCTGCAGTTTTCTCTCCTGGCTGAGTTCAGCATCTTCCTTCTTAACAAACTGCAGTAAATCCCTTTGTTTAACACTTAACCTATTCACATGCACTCTTCGTTGATAGCACCACTCAGCAGACTTGGAGGTCTTATGTTCTGGATATTACTCTGTATAGCCAAGTACATCCAGATTGATTCCCTGTCTCTGCAAAAGGGCTAAGGAAGTGCAGTTCAGGTCTCCAAAGCTTAGAGCCATCTGACTTCAAAAGCAGGGAGAGAGGAGATCAGTCTATTTGCTAAGTAGTTTTTGGTGCTCCTGAAGAGTTGTATTTTCTTCTTGTGCTGGAAAAATCTGACCCTTGCTAAACAGAAAGTGAACGTAAACAATGATAAATGTTAGTTTTTTGGTGAAACAAAATGTCAGTGTTCAGTGACTAGTGAGGAAGGCAGGAAATGAAGTAAATGTTTTGGAATTTAACAACAAACTGGGCTTTTTAGATTTGTTGTTGAGTGAAGAGAAGGTTGAAGAAGGTGGCCACTGTCTTAGTTCACAGGTAATGCTTTGTTTGAATGCGAGCCATTTGTGGAACTTGTAAAGCTAGCTCTTTAAAAATGAAGCTCTTTAATAATACTTAGGATAGCAGCTGCAACACTTAATAGCCAAATTAAACTCAAAAGTGCAAGTGATGGAGATTAGGTATATTTGCAGCTATCCCCTAAATCACCCTCCTTTTTTTCTCAAAAACACTGTCCTAAGGTTACACCATTTCCAAAAGTGGGGAAGAAATGAGAGGAGTGGAGGTTTTAACTTTGACGAAGTTACACACTAAGGCACCAGTCAGGCTAAAATAAAATCTTTGTCTGTGAATTTTAAGCCCTGTACTTTGAAGCAATAAACTGATCACCCACAGTGTTGATTAGTCGTAAGCTTTTTTGATCCCCTAAATTTTGTTTGTATGTTTAACAGTTTGCCAAATCATCTCATACATTGTGTTTTTCCTTAGAACAGTGACAGTTTTGGCAGCATACAATTAATTAATAGGTGATTTTCTTAACATTTTCCTAATATTCTGTATTTCCTTTTGGAAAAATGTTTTCTTCTACCTTTTTACAGCCTTAGTTCCTTGGGCTACAGTTTTCATCTTTAGTTAGTTTAACAGCTTTGTCTTTCCAGATCCTTTCATATTTTATTTGCATATTTAGAAATGTTTAATCAGAAAGGAGTGGGAGATAGTGAGAGGAAAGGTATTCATATTATTCAAAAGCCAGGCGTTCCACTTTTGCAGAAAATCATCTGGAGCTGGCTGATTGTGAGTCAACAATGCCGTCCTCTTGTGAAAAGACAGATAATGGTAGGATGTGTAAAGCTGAAAGAGAACTATGTGGGGTAATCCTTTCATATTAGCTTTGATAAAGCCTCAAATAAACTGCTATTTCAGACTTGGGCTAACCAGAGGAAGTCTAAAGGAAAGTTACGAGAATGATCAGCAGTCCAGAAAACTTCCAGTTTGCACTTTATTTCAGCCTGTAGAAGATTTGTTTTGTTAGTCTTACTTCTGTTCTGGATTTCTCTGTATCTCTTCTACTTCATTAAAGAGCTTCTTCCATGTAGGGGTTACTGTCAGTTGCAACTGAGTGAGCCATTGCACATTTTTCTCAAATCAAAAAGATGTGGCAAGTGGGAGACTTCAGATAACATTTTTAGGTCCTTTCTCTTTTGAGTTTTTTTAGTCTCTGAAGTGTGGACATGAGAACTGGCTACAGTAACCCAGTAATATATTCTCAGCTTATACTTGGTATTTCCCTGTTAATTTATCAAGAAAATTTCTCTTTTAAGTTACTGATATGTCAGCATCAGTTTCAGCTAGTAGAGTTCTGGATTTCCAGCTGCCCAGATCTCAAAGTACTTTATATATAAACAGTGACTAAACTATTCGTCATAACATTCCTTCACCTCATGTAGATAGTTGTAGCTGGGAATATGACATATTTCACTTGTGGAAGACAGGCTGAATTTCTGATACCCCAAGAGCTACCTTATATGTCAAGTGGAATTGCTACCTACTCACAAAGCTTGAACTTTTTGTCTATGTCCTTCACAATGCTGATGGTTCCTTTTAAAAACCAGAGAGGTCTATTAATGCCTGTATTTAGATTTGCACAGCAGTGCAGGCTGAGCTATCCTGTCCACAGATAAACTTGTAAGCCTAATGCAGTGGAAAACATAAATTCATCTTTCATCCCTACTACGAGTGCCAAAACAAATTTTCTTTGTAGCAGTAAGCTAACAACTGATAATGTTCTGGTTGTTGTTATGTCAAAGAGGAAGGGAATGCCAAATCTGTAAGAAAGAAATGTGGTTCAGTGAAATATCTCAAAAGTGAATGGCAAGATTTATTGTTACACTCCTATGTATATGAAGAGATTGAGAAGGGGTAAAAAAAGGCTCTGATTTGGAATTAGAATGCGACCTCTTGTCCAGAGTATGAACAAGAACAAGTGGGAGGATTAAAGGAGGAAAGCAGGTTAAAAGCCTTAGCTATCTGAATAGAGGAAAAAAAAGTGAAAGTTGATGGAAGGTTGCTTAACTGAAATGAAAAGAAGTAAAATACAAGAGAAACGCAATAAAGAGAAAATTGGGATTTCCTAGGTCAAATCTTACAAGAACGAACAACCTGGAAATAGTTTATCACAAATTCCGGAGATCCTCTCATGCTAGTAGCCCAGCTTGAGGGGCTGGGGAGAGGACTTCTAAGCAATCTGTAAGGACTTGTAAGTCCAGGTCATGTTTCTGCCTGGAAATAATTCATAGAATCATAGAATAGTTAGGGTTGGAAAGGACCTTAAGATCATCAGGTTCCAACCCCCCTGCCATGGGCAGGGTCACCTCACACTAAACCATAACACCCAAGGCTTCGTCCAACCTGGTATTGAACACTGCCAGGGATGGAGCATTCACAACCTCCATGGGCAACCTATTCCACTGCCTCACCACCCTAACAGGAAAGAATTTCCTCCTTCTATCCAATCTAAACTTCCCTGTTTAAGTTTTAACCTGTTACCCCTTGTCCTATCACTACAGTCCCTAATGAAGAGTCCCTCCCCAGCATCCCTATAGGCCCCCTTCAGATACTGGAAGGCTGCTATGAGGTCTCCACAAAGCCTTCTCTTCTCCAGGCTGAACAGCCCCAACTTTCTCAGCCTGTCTTCATACGGGAGGAGCTTAAGTCGCCTGATCATCCTCGTGGCCCTTCTCTGGACTTGTTCCAACAAGTTCCATGTCCTTTTATGTTGAGGACACCAGAACTGCACACAATACTCCAGGTAAGGTCTCACGAGAGCAGAGTAGAGGGGCAGGATCACCTCCTTCAACCTGCTGGTCACACTCCTTTTGATACAGCCCAGGATATGGTTGGCTTTCTGGTCTGCAAGTGCACACTGCCCGCTCATGTTCATTTCCTCATCAACCAACACCCCCAAGTCCTTCTCCTCAGGGCTGCTCTGAATCTCTTCTCTGCCCAACCTGTAGCTGTGCCTGGGATTGCTCCGACCCAGGTGTAGGACCTTGCACTTGACATGGTTAAACTTCATGAGGTTGGCATCAGCCCACCTCACAAGTGTGTCAAGGTCCCTCTGGATGGCATTCTTTCCCTCCAGCGTATCAACCGAACCACACAGCTTGGTGTCATCGGCAAACTTGCTGAGGGCGCACTCAATCCCACTGTCCATGGCAGCGAGAAAGATGTTAAGACCGGTCCCAACACTGATCCCTGAGGGACACCACTCATTACTGGTCTCCAGCCGGACATTGAGCCATTGACCACAACTCTTTGTGTGCGGCCATCCAGCCAGTTCTTTATCCACCGAGTGGTCCATCCATCAGATTGATGTCTCTCCAATTTAGAGACAAGGATGTCATGTGTCATTTGCACAAGTCCAGGTAGGTGACATCAGCTGCTCTACCCCTTCCATCAGTTCTGTAGCCCCGTCATAGAAGGCCACCAGATTGGTCAGGCAGGATTTCCCTTAGTGAAGCCATGCTGGCTGTCACCAAGCACCTTGTTGTTTTTCATGTGCCTTAGCATGCCTTCCAGGAGAATCTGCTCCAAGACTTTGGCAGGCGCAGAGGTGAGACTAACTGGTCTGTAATTCCCCGGGTCATCCATTTTCCCCTTCTTGAAAATGGGAGTTATATTTCCCTTTCTCCAGTCATCGGGAACTTCACCTCACTGCCATGATTTCTCAAATATGATGGGCAGTGGCTTAGCAACTTCATTTGCCAGCTCCTTCAGGACCCGTGGACTTGTGCACGTTCAGATTTTTAAGATGGTCTCAAACCAGTTCCTCTCCTACAGTGGGCCCAAGGTCTTCATTCTCACAGTCCCTGCATCTGTCTTCCAAGACTTGGGTGGTGCGGTCAGAGCCTTTGCCAGTGAAGACCAAGGCAAGGAAGTCATTGAGAACCTCAGCCTTCTCCAAATCCTGTGTAGCTAGTTCTCCCAAGAGCTTCCTGAGCGGGCCTATGTTGTCCCTAGTTTATTTGCTATGTACCTGTAGAATCCCTTCCTGTTATCCTTAATATCCCTAGCCAAGTTTAATTCTAACTGGGCCTTAGCTTTCCTAACCTGGTCCCTAGCTTCCCGAACAACATCCTTGTACTCTTCCCAGGCCACCTGTCCTTGCTCCCACTTCTTATAAGCCTCTTTTTTTCATTTGAAGTTTCCTCAGGAGCTCCTTATCCATCCAAGGAGGTCTCCTGGCCCTCCTGCCGCACTTCCTTCTAGTTGGGATGCAACACTCCTGAGCTTGTAGCACGTGATCCTTGAATATCAGCCAAGAGTCTTGGGCCCCCCTGCCCTCTAGGGCTATATCCCATGGAACCTTACTAAGCAGGTTCCTGAGTAGGCCAAAGTCTGCTCTCTTGAAGTCCAGGGCATTGAGCTTGCTGCACGCTCTTCTCACTGTCCTGAGGATCTCAAATTCGACCATCTTGTGATTGCTGCATCCAAGGCTGCCCTGGAGCATCACATTTCCAACGAGCCCTTCCCTGTTGGTGAGCACGAGGTCAAGCGTGGCACCTCTCCTTGTCGGCTCCCCTATTACTTGCAGAAGGAAGTTGTCTTCCACACAATTGAGGAACCTCCTGGATTGCTTGTGCCGGGCCGTACCGTCCTTCCAACAGATGTCAGGGTGGTTGAAGTCACCCATGAGAACAAGGGCCTGTGAGTGTGAGGCTTTTCCTATCTGTCTATAGCGTTCTTTATCTGCAGGTTCTCCTTGATCAGGCTGTCTGTAACAGATCCCCACAGTAATGTCTCCCATCGCTATATTCCCTCTAACCCTGACCCATAAACTCTCTGTTAACCACTCACCTGTCCCTAGACAGAGTTACATACTCTCCAGCCTATCCCTAACATAAAGGGCAACTCCCCCTCCACGCCTGCCAGGCCTGTCTTTTCTAAAACGCCTGTAACCTTCCCTTCCAACACTCCAGTCATAGGAACCATCCCACCATGTTTCTGTGATACCTGTTATATCATACCCCCGTAGACGTGCGCACATCTCTAATTCCGCGTGTTTGGTCCCCATGCTACGGGCATTTGTCTAGAGGCATCTGAGCTGAGTTCCAAATGAAGCCAGCTCATTGGCTGGAGCGGCTGGAATATCTCTGCATTGCTCCGAGCATTTATTATAGGTGTTGGCAACTGACTTGAGTGTGTTGGGATGGAATGATGCCCCCCCATCTAGTTTAAAGCCTCCTTGACCAGTCTGGGAAGCCTCCTACCAAAACTGCTCTTTCCCTTCCTTATCATCAGACCAGCTCCACCAGCTCCCACTAGACCTGGCCCACAAACTTGGGTCCCATGTTCAAGACACCCAAACCCCTGACTTTGACACCACCCATTTAACCATATATTAACCAGGCCAATCCTCCTAGCTTTTTTTAGGTCCTCCCCTGTATCCTGGAGAATTGACGAAAAGACAATCTGAGCTCCAGAGCCCCTAACCACCTCCCCCAGGGCTCTGTAGTCCTTCCTAATGTTCCCCAGGTTATTGCTGTCTATATCCCTAGCACCCACATGTATCACCAGAAGTGGGTAATACTCTGCCACATCCCCGATCCTTCCTCAGTGGTCCATGCAATCATAGGGTTTCCATGTTTTTTACCATCTTCAAAGCATGCCATTGATAGCCTCCTCTTTTTTTGCCTGCTGCCAGCAGCTCTTCAGTTCTGTACCTAAACATACAGAATTGTGGAATCACAGGATCATTGGGGTTAGAAGGGAGCCCTTGACATCATCTAGCCCAACCTGCCTGCTCAGAGTGGGGTTTCATTAATGCAGTTGTCCTGGGCCATGTCCAACTGGGTGCTGAGTATCTCCAGAGGCCATAACCTCTCTAAGCAGCCTGTTCCACTGTTTGATTATCTCTTCAGTGAGGGTCTTTAATGAAGATACTAAACAGCATTTACCCTTGGGCTGCTTCACTAGTGACTAGCGCTCAGCTGCACTTTGTGCACTAATTGAAACACTGAGCCGGGCATTTCAGCCGATTTTCAGTCCACTGTCCACTTACCTGGTTTGTACTTCATCAATTGCCAATGAAGTTCTACACAGTATCAAAAGCTTTTCTGATATCTTTTCAGCACTGGGCCTTTGCTTAGATGTTCTGTTGAAGATCAAAAGATCTTTTCTCATATTTGGGAACCTCTCATCTTCTTCAGTATATTAATCTTTGGTAGGTTAGCACAGGATGTATTGAGAAGATATAATGGGCATAGACCGCTGTCAAGGGAGTGACGAGTCTGAGTCTCTTTGTTCGTGAAACAAGCTAGTCCTGGATGTCCTTCCTCCACACGTCAGATGGGTCCTGTCTTAACTCGGTGCTGCAATCGTTTTGCTCGCCTTGTGGATTAGAATAATCAAATGTGTTTCTGAGAAAATCTGTCTTAAGAAACCTCACCTGTATAGTTTATTCACATGAATCTGTGTTCTCCTTTTGCTGAAGTTGCAGTTTTTCCAAGAATCATTTAAAAAGTGGCTGCTTGCCATTTAAACATCTAGCTTGCTGCCTTGTGTGCCTCTTTTTCACACATAATGAAGTGTCAGAGCCAAGTACAAATATAACTAACTCTCTTCATGCTTGTGTGGCTTGTTCTAAACTGCAGTATTGCAGATAAACAGTGTCACTGCATGCAGTTTGTGCTATCACCACTTGCTACGAAGAGTGAAACAAAATATTCTAAGTACAGTCATGTAATCAGAAGTTATGACATACCCTTTTTATTGCCCAGAAAGTAGCTAAGGGATCTTTTATTCTGTTAAGCAGGATTTCAGAATATTTTGGAAAGACTACGGGAATAGTTTTCTCTGTTGCATTGTAGTAAGATTCTGATTTTGTCACATGATCATTTCCACTTGCTAATACACTACCCAGTGTTTTGAAACAGGAATTTGTCAGTAGTCCTTGGTAGCAAGCTTGAGTCAGCAGCTGCCTCAAACTTCACAGCTTTGTTTCAGTCTAAGCTGTCCCTTTGTTTTTGGAGAAGAGATTTCTAGCTCACTGGTCAATTATTCTCTCTGAAATTAAGAGTTCTTTTGAAAATCATCCCTTAAGTCAACATAAGACTCCTTGTAGAATATAGGTAAACGGGGCACACAGTCTGTTAGATTCTCACACTGATGTGAGCAGGCTCTTTCTGAAAAGTGGGATGTTAGGACTTGGCTGTGCCTATTATGAGGTAGACTAGATAAAGGCTTACTGTGTTTGGACCTGTCTAATCCTAATTTCATGATGTGAACCAGGAGAGAACCCTGCTTGCGATTTTCACTTCAGCTAGCCACACGTAGAGTGATTTATTTTATAATATTGCCTATTATTATTGCTTTTGCATGGAAAATACCTTCTATTATTTTCAACAGTCTATTTTCTATTTTTTAAATGTTTATTATCTCTGTGTTCAGTTCAAGGATTTTCTCTTTTGGTAGTTGTAGAGGGTGTTCTGTTATTTTTTAAATTAAATGCAGAGGTGACACTTAGCCTTTTACACATTGCACTGAAGAAGGGTTGCTGAGAAGTATCGTGAAATTTTCACTCACAGTCACATTTTGTTTTCAATTCTTTGTTGTTTAAGGAACTAGCCATGCATTAACATGAAACATGTAAAAGGAAGAAAAATCTTCTGGTAAAAATCAAGAATCGTGAAGAAGCTAGTGCCCATACTTTCATCAAGGAAAACTCTCTTTTTAAATATTACTTCCTCCTTGTTAAGGCTGGGGCACTGTGGCCCTAGGCATTCAGTCTGAATTTATGCAGCATTTCTTTAGATGTTACCTGTGGGGTTTTTGCAGACTGTTTTCTTTTCCTGGTTATTTAAAGAGCCAGGGACTGTGAAATCCGATCATATTTTCATAGTCCCACCCACTAGGAACCAAATTATTATGGCTTATTCAATTAATGTGGGCACCATGGCTGACTTTTCAAAATGCTTTAAAAAGCTGACTTGCATCCTTAAGAAAAAGTGACCTTCCATGTTGAATTAATGTTATTTCTATTTAAATACAGAAGTACTACTAATTCAAAACTATTTTACATCTGCCAAACATCATGGGGAGTGATAATGTGCCTGGAATTCTGAACACAACAAATGGCGTACTTCTTTTTTTTAACAGCTTGCCATCTTCCTGGGACTTACACACTGTCCTTTTAGAGAAAAAGGAGATGTTGCTATCTTCAAATCACCAGTTTATAAGTTACTACACTGTAATTTATTGTCTAAAGTATTAGTAGTGAGATACTACTCACACACCCCCTCTTCTTGGTGACTCAGAGTTTACTTCCAGTTCAGCCCATTTCCACAGTGGATGTGCCCTGAAAATGAGTCTTGATCAGTCACCCCGACTTCTCTTTGCCATTTAAAGCTGCCTTTGTGCATTTCAGTGTCAAGGTTAACATGGGATCCCACAGTTTGGCAAGCCCCTGGTGGTGTGAGGCGTTTCAGGCAGCCGCTGCCCTTTGAGTGAGAAGCCCAGGTGCTCCTGCAGGCTGCCCAGCTGGTGGCCTTTCCCGAGGTGCCCTTTCCTGGGCGACAGCAGTGCCAGAATGCCTGGTTGGATTTTGTTATGTCGCCTTCCTGCTGCCTGTGACCTTTGCCGATCTCTTTTATGTTTTCCCTGACTTTGTGCAGGTGCTGGGATGGCTGGAGAAGATCGCAATTCGCAGCTGACCTGAGGGAGGCGTGAAGCATCACACATCCCCTGCTGACATTTGAGGTAGTGGGATAACCTTTATTTTACCTGCAAGTGACTTTAGGGTGAAAGTCAGCTAAGTTGAGTGATCAATAGTGTCGTGTTGTGCTCTGCAGATAATCCTCACAGATCTGTGGTCTGTTAAGGTGGTAACAATAATATGCAGTATACAGAATTCTGACTGGGATCCAGTAGTTTTTTTAGTACTCCAGACAACAAAGATACTTGAATTAAGGCTGTCACATTCAATCCCAATACAAATTGATGACTTCAAGCCCATTTCTACCAATCTCTGGTAGCATTTGAGACACAGAGCTTGGCAACTGTTAAAAGTGCTTCAAAGCCATTTTTTTCTTGTCAGAGAAAAATTGTACTGTATTTTAATGAGCTATTTTTCATTTATGTTATTTGACGTATTATTTGCCTATCAAAATACACAATACTCAAAGAAGTGAAGGAAAAAAAATAATTTGTTTTTCCAGGGAGTGAGAATGTTAAAATGCATATCAGAGCATTTTCGATAACAAATCCTGGTTTAAATGACACTTAAATGATACCTAATTTAAATGTATGTAATGTTTGAATGTAATTTATATCTGGAGTGTATTACTGAAAGCTTAATCAGATTACGGTGGGGTAAACTTGAATCAAACATCACACAGAAATACACTGTGGTGTAAGGGATTCAGACGTATGCTTGCTCATGCTGTGGAACTGAAAAGCTGTTATCTGGTGTTAAATGGCTGCATGAGACTTTACAGCTGCTATGTGTGTACTATAGCAGTTTTATGAGACTTAGCTGGCTGTTCTGTCCAAGTGTACACAAATGTAATGCCATTAAATAGAAGTGAAATTGTAGAGATATTTTGCTTTGGTTGCGATAACGAAAGGTAAATCTTGCCGCCCACGTTTTTGCTGTTTTTGAAACCAGATGGTGGAATTCTAAGTGCATTCATTGCACCATGGATCTCTGCTTGGGAGATTTGTCTAATGATATACTAATTTCACTAAGAAAATAAGAAGGTAAGAATAGTGAAAAATTACTTGTAAAAATGCTTGTAAAGTAAGATAAGCATAACTTAAGAGTCATTATGGACTTCCTCAATCAAAGCTGCCTTTGTTGTGGTTGCCATGCTTTCTCATGCAGAGTTAAGCACACCAGAAAAACAGTTTATGAATGACTTCTCTTATTTTATAGCTGATGCATGACAACACAACGATACAGAAAGCTGCTTCTGTGGCCTGTTTTCCTGGCTTTCCATGCCCAGTGAGTTAGTCAATCCTTAGCTAAGCTGTCCCTGATTCCTCTGCAAGCAGAACTGCAAGAAGCATGCCCAATGGTGAGAGCACACAGTTTGAACAAGGGGTTTGGCCTCGCTTCTGAGCTCCACCGTGGGCTCACTAAGGGGTTCTGCCACGTTCTGTAACCTCTCTGTATTTCAGCTTCCTATCGGTGAGTGAAGGCTAATAATTCTAAACAACCAGAAAGGACCAGAGCATCCCGATCCTTAGGAAATGCTGTTATTTACACAGCTTCTGTTCTATTTGATGTGGTACTGACACTGTGTTACCTGGGGAGAGCTCAAAACTTTTGCATTCAAGTGTGACCCTTGTTTTATTCTTTGTAATGTATGGGTCCATTTGCCTGTTATCAAGTCTGATTGCTGATGATAATTGTTATCAGTAGTCAGACTTGAAATTAATAATTATTATTCATAAAAACTTGTATGCAGTAAGTGAATTCTTTCCTGTTAGGGTGGTGAGGCACTGGAATAGGTTGCCCAGGGAGGTTGTGGATGCTCCATCCCTGGCAGTGTTCAAGGCCAGGTTGGACGAGGCCTTGGGTGATACGATTTAGCATAGGGTGTCCCTGCCCACGGCAGGGGGTTGGAACTAGATGATCTTAAGGTCCTTTCCAACCCTAATGATTCTGTGATTCTATGATGATTCTATGAACTAAAAATCAGGACAAATTTATGTATCAGAGCAATTCAAAACTCAAACCTCTGTCTACTGTGATACGACATAGTCTTAATAATGTTGGGAAAATTACAGTCTCTGCAGAAGTGATTTACCTAATGCTGCCGTACACTTTGTAGTAGAACATCAGAGCAGTCAGTCCCATCAATGCTTCTTGTGAACATTTTTGCTTATACAGGATTCAAGTATGGTTGGTGTTATTTATATTTTAGGAGCAGATGATATCATCGTTAATGACTTCTTACAGAAAAAAAAAGAAAAATGATTTTTTTATGTGGTAAGGTTTTCTAAAACCAGAACCCTTTATCTCTCAAAAAATGAAGTTCCCTGTGATACTATAGGATCATAGAATGCTATTGTACTAATAGTATTCATCATAATATAATACTAAAGTTTTTCAGAACCATAAAAAAAAGGCCATCATACTCTTTTCCCTTCTGCGTAGACAGTTTCCACACATTATCATGCATGTGAGACTAAGAAGACTGCAGTTTTGTCTACGGGGCCTAGTGTTGAGTGGGATGGTTACTGATGCACTAATTAAACTGGAGAGAGCCAGTTGCTAAGACTTTTGCTGACAGGCCCCTGTGCAAGCAGCGTCGCTCCCTATTTCAGTATAAAACTGGGTACTGAGGCAAGACTGCTGGTCAGGCTTCAGAGGAATTGGGTATCATGCTTAGATCAGCAGAGCCTTCAGCAGGGAATTACAAAACTCTCTGTGGCTACAGTCCTCCCCTTTAGTCTTCTTGTCTTTGTTGTACTGTGTGTCTAATGTAAGTCCTGAGATCTAGCTGGTGTGGGTTTTATTTTTGAGGATAGCCCTCACAAAATGGGTTTGAGTCTAAGAAATACCTGTGGTAGTGATGTGAATTTTGTCTGTAAACATCTATTTCACCACAGTCCTGTGTAAAAAAAAAAAAAATAAATAAAAATAAATAAACAAAAAAAAAACAAACCAAAACCAAACAACAAAACAGCAGTGGAGAAATGTGAATGCATTAGTCTGTTTTAATAAAAGACAGTTGAATCTGCTCCAAAATTGCACTTTCTTAATCAGATAGTTGTAACATGTTGGAGTTCCTGCAGAGGATGGAGTCTTAGCATCAGTGGTGGTAGAGATGCTTTCAGCCAGCCAGCCTTGTACTGTGCAGCTCTGTCTCATTTGTAGCACCTATTGCAGTGTATCCCATTTTGAGTTGATGAGTTCAGAGTTTATGTATTTTATCTGTGATGTCTAAAGGCAAAGTTGCAATGCATAACTGTGCTTGTTTTAGTCTCTGACATTTTAGGATTGGTAAATGTGGAGGGAGAGGTTTACATCCAAACTGTTAGGTTTTAATTTTTTCTTTGTTTAATCCATTGTAGCCTTATTTTGTGATGCTAAGATAGCTGGCAATAAATCCACTCTGTAACGTTCTGTGGTTGGTAAGGCATTGGAAAGGGGTGCAGTCCATGCCTTACTCTGCTGCTGAGCTGTGGTGTAAATGCAGGCAAGCCACTCCTCTTCCTAGTGTTATTTCCATTTTCCCATTTGCAAAATGGATGATGCCACTTACCCCACTGCACATTGTTTGAGGGTTTGCTGATGGAAAATATTGTCTGACAGCATTAAAAAACCTCTTTAGAAATAGTTTTGGCACATTACCTTTAAAGTTAATATGGCTGTTTCTATTGCTTGTTTTGCAGACACTTCTTAATTTCTTGATGAATGGGGTTCCCTTAAGAGCAGATGTTGGGCACTGAGACTAAGCTTTTTCAGGTTTCAGTCTGAATTTCTAACTGCAATTTGGCATCTTCCTTATTCCAGAAGATAGCTTTCCTTGCAGTGCTATGCCAGCTGCATGCATCCACTGGGAAGGTTATACTGGGCAATTTTCATCTTCACTAAACTAGTAACTGTTCAATGGGTCACTAAATTTAGCGATTACCAGGCATGGCTGGTCAGTTGATTCCCCTTAAAAGTCAGGCTGGCTTGATCGCCCACTGTGATCTTATCATACTTACTCCTCATCAGATCTTGTCTTCTCCCTTGCACTCACCTGCCTCATGGGGTGAAACCATTGTAAGTAATAGCAAGCTAAATGCCAGCTAAATTACACCTTCAACTTTCAGCAAAAAAAATATGCATGTGTTTATGTTCTGTGTGTGCAAGCTCATGCACACAAACCAGACCCCACTGCTGTTTCTTCCTTGAGAAAGAATTGTTTCAGGACCTGTGATAAATGGACCTGTGAAATAATGCCATGATATGATTTAAAATGTGATCTGGGGGAAAAGTTGCTTGAAAGCATTAAAAAATAAAGCAGCATAACCAGTATATTCGTTACACTGACTTTGAATAAATTCAGTTAGTGAAATGATCTGTACCTTGAAAAGTCTCCAATTAAAACAACAACTTAATAGCATCTCTCCTATGGCTCTTGACTTAAAGGTGTCAACAGCTGTATCATAAAAATGTGTATCAGAAGTGATTAGTTCAGTGTAAAAGTTCTAGAGATCCTGTTTGGAAGATATCTAAAAGTGCTGATGTGTTTTTAAGTCACACTTTGTTGAGTGTGGAGATTGTCTTCTTTTGTATGTGAAGTGCTTCATCGAAATATACTTTAAGCTTAAAAGTTGGGTGTTTCAATTTCCAAATCTTACCAAGTGGAGAAAGAAGTTAAGTGCCTTCTTAAGATTTTATGAAAGGTTTGAACAGAGATCATCATCTTCAAAAATTATTCCTTACCTCATGAAAACTTCTTTTGGTAACGCTGCATTTAAAAATACTGAATAATCTGCTACTGGTCTCATTTAGTATCTCTTTCAACTTAGCGCTGATTTACATTAATAAAGTTCTCCCTCAGAATCTTTGTCTATGGCTATATGAAGTGGTTTGCAGTTGCTGAATGCAATACACTGCTTTTTTGGTAGGTGTCCACAGGTTTTATATTCAGATTTGTACAGACTTAAAGCATCAAATCAGCAGAGAAACAGCGCCAGGTATGATCGTACAGAGGGCATAGAAAAAGAAATTGCAGTCTCATTGTTTCTCATTAACACAGACCTTCTTAAAAAGAGATACTCACTTGCAATTCTGGAAAATGGTTTTATTGAGTAGACATGCTACTCTGTATTGGTTGGAATGAGATTTAAAATTAGCGTCAATCTGTAAATTACTGATGAAATTAAATCAGTATAGTTCATATTTTAAACTGATGAGAACTTCAGGACATACACAATTGCACCAATTTAAATGTACTGTTTACCCTTATACCTTCTGTCTAGCTGATTGATCTTTGTATGCTGACCAAGTGATAGTAAATACGTGAGTACTTTGAGTCATGAGTGGCTGTCCAGAAATGCTGCTCAAGTCCTTTGTATGTCATTTTCCACCTTTCACTTAATCCACTATTTAAGTTAATGGCTTCATACATGCCATACAGGCTTTGTTATATAGTCTTTAGTCTGATTAGGAGTACATGAATAATTTAGTATGTAGTTAAACCATGTAATTAATTTGGCTCATGGTAGTGCACCATTAAGTGCTTCCATTAGTCTAAGGTAAATACCAGAGTCATGAACTTAAATTTACAGCTTCTTGAAGATGTTTTTCCTTTCATAAATATTTTTTATATATAAAATATTGCTTAAAATTAAAACCCTGCTTCCCCCTGATTTCCTGAAACTGCGCTTTGAGGTCTGAAAAGCAGGTTTGGCTTCAAGGTGAAGAAGAAATTGAGGATGCCTTGTTCAAAACACTAGTCTATAACCAAACACTGTTCCAAAATGACAGAGCTCCTGCTGAGCTCCTGTAAAACAGGGTTTGGTTGTAGCCCAGCATTTTGAACAAGTTAAGGGTTTCAGGGAATCACGGGGTGCAGATCTTTCATGTTACAGAAAAGCTCCAAGAGATCAGATGCAGATTTATGGTGTGTGCAGAAATGTAACTGACTATATTTGCCCAAGTACTAGTATGTTTTTTTAATTTGAGTGATACACAGGTACTAGCACACAGAAGAAGGCTTGCAAAGAAAATGCCAGTTGTAACAGTGGCATGCCAGCAGCACAAATAAGAAGGCTATGTAATACTAAGCATGTGAAAAATCGTGTTTGTTTTCCGTTGTGTTCTAGCATTACTCCCAGTAGTGTCACATAGGTGGCTTTCCACAACAATTTCTGTGCTTCACCATTTCTTCATAGTTTCTTCAATGTGCTAAGGACCCTGGCTATGCTAGGGGAATTACTTGGCCGTGTCCTCTTGTTAAATATTTAACCTTGCCTGCTTAAAATCGAATGTCTTTAACTGCTTTGCTGGCTTGGTATCACACTGCTGAGTCCTGATAGGATTTAAACTTCAGTGCTAGAAAGGCACTGAAGAGTTTTTTGGTTTTGATCTTTCGGATTGTGAGGCTTGGGGGCTTTTTGGTGGTGGTGCTGGTTTTGTTGGGGTTTTTGGGGGGGTTTTGATGGTTTGGTTATTTTTTTTTTTACACTAGCACAGAAATGTTTTACAGCCCTGGAAATATTTAATCATAAAGTGTGAATAAATGTGTCAGTGAAATCTTTTGCTTTGAGTAAGAACACATTTTTAGTACAGATAACGATGGGGTAGGTTTGGGTTTTTTTTTTTTTCCTTTTTTGTCATGATACTTGACATTAAGTTAATGTATTATACTTCTTCAGACAAATTGGAGTATACTTTTTGCTTCTATAGAGAAATTCTCTTCTTTGCAATTGATTGTAAAAATAACAGAGCTATTTTATTTCTTTTGGATGACTTGGCTAAGGATTAATAATAATTTAAAAAAAAAAGTAGCCTAGGAAAAATTACTATTAAAGTTGAGAGATGTGTTTATAGCCTGAAGAAATTACCACTCTCATAAAGAAGCCTGCATCCTCTTTCTTAATCATACAAGTACATGTAAAGCTGAGTGTCAGCTCAGCGTTCACATCTGCATGATAGCAGCTGAATGTTGCAGTTTCTTTCAGGTGAGACGCATGTATTTTACTGCTTCAGTATGTTTTGGGGACTGAAAGGCAAACAAGTCACTTCCAATTTAAAAATTATCTATGCAGAAGACAAAAACTTAAGATGATAACTTCCATTCTCTTTGAGCAATTTTCTTCTCATGGAGGTAATCTACTAGTCTTACAGCTAAAGTCTTCCGTTTACCTAGTCCCTTATGTTACTGCTGTCAAAGCATAACAGATTTTATTGTAAGTAAAGAATTGATATGTCATATGCCACAACCATCCTTGGATTTTATAGCCCAGTTCTGGAGTATGACTTTGTAGCTAGTTTAACCTAGAGCAGCTTTTTGTACAACCCCAGAGCAATATCCAAACTCAGGATTCATTGTCGAGCTCCTTAACTATGTCCAAGAACTGATAACTGTTTTGCCTGTTACAGGTTCAAGTGCAGTTTAAAACAGAGTACTTAGCTGACACATCTGTCTGCGAGGAAAAAGAAATCAGCTCTGGTAAAAGCATTGAATGTGTCTGTTACAGTGGGGATACACATAAATTTGGTGTTAAAACGAAGCTTTCATATAGTCTCTATTCCAAAACTAAAAGGTTGTTCAGGTGAAAAGCAACCAAGTTTTCTAAATCCAAAGTGAGGAATTATTTTATTAGATTCAGTTTCCAATTTTAACAATTGAAACTATTGTAAATTATTTAGCTTAAATAGAACTTTAATTAATAATATAAAATTGCCTTTTCCATGGTTTTAGTTAGTCAGAATGATGTACCTTTTAATAAACTTGAAATTTGTGTCAAACCATGCATAATAAATGCAGCTTTACACCGGCATCCTTCATTCTGTTCCAGTGATGCTGTCTTTCGTTGTTAAGCTTTGTTGGTTGCTTGGGGTTTTTTTTGTTTGTTTTTTTCTATTTTCCATGAAATGTGCCCGTTATAAGATCTGGGTTGTTTTTTTTTCAATTTACCTTCTGTGGTATTATTCCTTGTTCTTTTCATATCCCAACTAACCTCACACACTAGGTGAATGGTGTGTTATTCATGCCAACTGAGACAATTTGTTATTTCTCTTTCTTAACAGGGCTGAGTGTATAGCACTGACAAGAGTTCTGTAAAAACAGACATTCATCCAACTGCCACTGATGACTCAATCGAGCTGTAATATCAGCAAGCAGGGGAAGAATTCTTTAGGTCTGTGGCGGTTTTAGATTGTGTTGATTGAAAGGGCTGTAACTCATTTCGTCTGCAGAATGACTCTGTCCTGTTGGCATTCAGGGGGGTGAGGGTAAGCAGGCAAAATTACTTCAGCTGTGTATGATTAGTCAAACCAGTGTGCATGTTTTTATGCAAGCACAGAAAGATTTCCTCATAATGTCACTATTCATGTTATGAGATAGCTGATAAGGAGTATCCATGCTGAAAAATAAAGGCCTTTCACCCAGAAAAGTTTGGCCAGGATATGTATGTATCTGTGTCTGTAATTTGTAGATGTATAAACAAGATGCAGGACAGATCTGGAGAGCCTGCAGTTAAATTCCCTTCTCAGAACTTGTTCTTACTTGGTAGTGGATGTATGTATTGGTATGTATTCACCTGCATTGCAGTCTCCTGTGTTCTTGTCTGCGATCTGGTGGAATGATGAAATGTAGCAATGTACAGAAAAGCTCCTCAGATTAATGCTTCACTCATTAATTTTGTGGTTAGGTTTGCAGGAGGGAGGCCACTTTTGGTTCTGGACTAGCTATATTTGTTCTGCTTTGGCAAGCAGTGCTAAACTGGTTGTGGTTACAGGGGGAAAAGTCTCTTGTATTTGGAGTAGAGTGAGTTAATAGAGATGACAAAAGCAGAAGTCCCTTCACAGGCTGTTTAACAAGGTGTAATGCCCTTGTCCATCCTGTAGGTCCTTTCAGGTTAAGGAGCTATATAAATGTCAAGATCTCACTTCAAACAACAGTTTTGTTTATAAGCAAAACTTCTAATGGTTTACTTTGAGTGTTAACATTGTTACCTGACCAGAGTAGATGCACACTGTTCCGTATGCTGTGACTAAACTATTTCTTTTCTCAGGGATTATGTTAGCCCGGTTTCCCCTATTTATGCTGACTACGTTCATGAACCACTGGAGAGATGTCGTGTTTAAAATCACTTGTGATTGGCCTTACTCCAGCATTGCTATAGAAAAGGGCCAAGAATTTTTTTTATCCTTTTTATAACTCCTGGCTCCCTTTCTGTTCTGAAGCAATTAGCCTGAGCTGACCCCTAGCCAAATGTTCCTGTGGTCAAGTTTCAGCTGGCTTGAGGAGAGTCAGCTGCTGGTTTTTTTGGGGTTTTTTTTTCTGGTTTTAGCTCTCTTCATTCTGACAAACTGCTGGAGTTGGTAAGATACAGAACATTATTCCTTAGAAAAGTGTATTTCAGACACTGAATTTTTTTCCTACTAAATAAGAGGACTTCATTAGTGGCATGTGTCTTTCATTTACATACAGGAATAGTGTTGGAAGGCAAATATGACTAGGTTGTAAAAGGTCAGTTTTGTCCCAGAGCCAATAGAAAAGCTGTTCCTTGCTAAATTAACAGTGCAGCTTTTGAACAATACTGTTCTTGTTGGCAGCAAGCTTGCAAGCGCCCTAGAGGAACAGCAATGGGTAGTGACAAGACAGATTTGTGAGAACTGTGCAAGGCAGTAGTCAGCTGGTGGTGAGGCATGTGGCACTTCAGAGAGCTCTTCTTTCAGAAGTTTTATTCTGTATCACCAGAAGTGGTACATGCTGGGGCAGCTCCTGCTTTGTACTAGGTTTTCTTCCATGATGGAGCTGTGTCTGTGTAGCTCTCCCTTGGCCTCTGATACCTCTGGATGCGTAAGTTGTACCTGCAGCCCAGCAATGCGTTTGGTGCAGAGCAGTCACAAAGTCCCTGGTGCTTCACAGCCCCTATAGAGTGAGAAAAACCTTGCATATGAGCACAGCCCTAGGGACTGTGGGTTTGAGCTCAAGGAAACTAGCTCAACTTGCCCTTTCCAGAGGCTGTTGTACAAAGGGTGAAGTGTGGCCTATCCATATTTTCAAAGGAGAGCAGTTACCATTTTTGAGCTCAGTTGTGTCCCTGTTGGCAGGTTCAAAGTACACTGGTTGGATTTTTCTCACACATGCAACTTGTCTGAATGGGTAACTCAGTGGAGGATGCCATGTGGATTTAGGCTGAGCAAAGACACTTTGCCTTGCTAAGGTAGTGCATTTGTGAGAATCCACATAAGTACAATTTGTTTCTATGCCACATTTTACTAGTAAAAAGGCCAGGAATTAAGCAACAATTTTGATCATCTTTGAGGTTTAGGAACACAAACTAATCCTGTGCACTGTTTCGGAGACCTAGGTGTTTTAATCGAAGTCTGGCTCAGCAGGGACTTGTGCAATAATTACAGAATCCCTCTTAAACAAGTAGTAGCAGCAGCTGGTGGGGTGCTGTGTCCTCCCCTCCAGCCTGGCTTCTCACTCTCATGCCTGTGCTGCTCCTGATGTGCATCTCTGTGGACTCCTGATAAAGCTGGTCAGCAAACAGATTTGTTACAATAAATGTTTATGGATTAATTATAACTGGACCAGTTTTTTGACAGTTCAGGTCATGCAGCCATGTAAACAAGTCTGCCAGCACAAGGGGAAGAGCAGTACTGGAATGAGATTGTTTTTTATCTGCAGCATCAAGATCTTTCCAGAGTTCAAGCATGATTTTTGATCACTGGAATGTATTTGCAGGCTCTTGGGTTGGTGTTCCAGCTGTCAAACCCCTCTTCCTGGGAGGAAGCCAAGATGGCTGCTAGTTGCAGTGCAGGGACAGAGGGCATAGCCCTGCTGTGGCAACTGCACATCCTGGTCCCACCACAGAATTGCTTGATGCTGTTATGAAAAAGGAGACAGTGTTCACAGATGTGCTTTGAATGATCAACTCCGTTGATGACATTTTCTTCTCACAGGAGAACTCCTGTGAAGATTTGGTCTTTTCTTGTGGCTGTTACTAGGCAGGAAGAAGTAGGAAGGCTTGGAGAAGAGCAATAGGAAGATCAACAGGAGCTGCTGAACTTGGAGAACAGGGACGTGTGAATATGGACCAGCAGGGAACACTTGGGTATTGATACAGGGAGGGAGCAGGAGGGGTGTAAATAAAGTGACCTTGTGCTTAGGCCTGTGAAAGAATAAACAAAACTGTAAGGAAAAAGTAGAAGGGCTGAAGGAGAGGGGGAGACTGTGTGATGGGTTAGAAATCATGTAAGAGGGGGGAATTGGCAAATACAGGTGAGCGTTTCAGTGATTTAATAAGAGACAATAAGAATCTTTTAGACAAGAGTACAGATGGAGCAGGAGAAGGATTGAGCTAGCTGAAGGCGTAGCAGGTGAACCTCATGCTGTGCGAGTGTAGCTGCTCTCCAAGAGCATTGCTGGCCTGTGATTGCTTTATTAGCTCTTCCCAGCAGCTGCAGCCTTCACTGCTCCTGGTCCTGTTGCTCAGGCTGCCTCTCTCTCACACTGCCCCAGATCCTCCTTAACATGCCTCCAGCCTCACTGTATCCTTCCCTTCCTCCCCGTCCACTTGAGATTGTCACCTCTGGAGAGACCCATGCACTACTTGGCCAGGGGAGAGCCCTGCCCAAAGCCTGGCCGGTCCCCAGCACTCCCTCAGCTCTTCTCTGTGCAAGCGGCCCTGTGCCTGCTCACACCGGCTGCAGGGTGCAGTGGGAACATCCCCTGGCTTCCCTTTGCAGGTCTCGGTTAGACTCTGCCAGCCTTGAGCAGTTTCAGTAAATGTTTCGTGTGCTGGGCCTGAAACTCAAGAATTATTGAACAGTTGCAGTAATGAGGATGTGAGAAATACCATCTGATTTTCCAGTTTTGCACTGAACAGCATGAATGAGAAATCCAGTAACGGCTTTGTTTTTTTTTCAGTACTGTGATTCAACCTGTTCTCTTGCAGTAAGAAGACAAAGGAGGGAATTATCTTTTAAATGCAGTGTTAGCATAGTTTTACATACTCAGTGTGCATGTGTTTTACAGTTTCTGACTAAATTCAGACTTTGCTGATTCTATGAGGAGACTGACTAGGTTTTGATACCCAGATTTGACAGCACCAGTTGTTAATCAGTAGCGTCCGCTTAGAAATTGTTACTCATTCATGGGCTTGGTTGGTTGAACACTTGTGATTTAGTCTCCTGTTAGATGGAGAAAGAAAATGTCCAACTGAAAACACTCCAGTGTAGAAACAAGGTTTGTCATACCAGTGTATCGTCAAATGTAAAAGTGGAGCTATTAGACTCACTCTCTGCTGCCTCACTGAGCAGGGGTGACTGTACGTTGGCAGTTCTGTGCCACAGAACAAGAAACTGCTGCCTGACCTGTTTCAGCATTTGTGTTCATTTTGGTGTTGTAGCTTTGTTTTTTGAAAGTCTCCAGTGGTCTCTGTGCTCCACTGGCATGGCTGTAAAGTGATTTATGCCATGTATGTTTTCCCCTACTACATATGGTGACTTGGTGAGCTTTTGGGGGCATGGGAAAATTCTGTGCAGAAGGCTGTACTGTCCACAAGTCTAGTGTATCCCAGTTTCTACCCTTCCCTGTTGTTATTGGATGCTGGTGATGGCAGAAGCAAAGGAGTGATGGGGTTGTAGACTATGTGTGTGTCATCCAGGTAAATTAGGGAGGAGTGTGGGGAGCCTGTAAAGGCCTGTTGGGTTATGCTTGGGTTGTAAAAGTTTGTATGGATGTGCTCACGTCCATCAGGAAGTGTCATCCCAGAAGTATCACAGCTAGAAGCTTCCAGCATCTGACAGCCTCCATGACAGCCCCCAGACAGCACTAAGGCCAGTGTTCCAGGTTCTGCAGGGTGCCACTAGGGAACAGACCAGAGAATTAGCCTGGGTAGCTCTCATTCTTGCAGTACCATAGCTTCTGCTGCCCTCCCCACTTCTGTCATGCCGCCTGCCATGGGCAGTGACTGAAGGTACTAAGCCAGTGTTTTGCTGTTAGCACCCACTTGGCTTTCTGGTGTGACATCTGGCTTATTAAACTGCCATCACTCCTCTCAGCTTTACTGCATGTAGTTAGTTCTAGATCCAGGAAGGATTATACATAGTGTAAAAGATGAATACAGCTTCAGAAGAACATGTGCTAGAAACACAGCCATCATATCACAGAACCATAAAATGGCATGGGTTGGAAGGAACCTTTAAAGGTTATCTAGTCCAGCCTCCCTGCAACGAGCAGGGATATCTCTGAAGGAGATACTGTCCTTTTCCTACTTTGACATTTACCCTAGCTTAGTCATTGGAATCCATCCCCCAAAGACTGCTGGGGGAGAGTGTGGCTACTGCTTGAAAGCAGGCTAGAGATCAACAGTACTTGTTTTTTTTTCTCCCTGTATATTAAATGAACTAGAAACTCATAAAGCTAGTTCTCATACGAAAATACTATTTACTCTCTGTCCTAGACTGCAAGATGGCTTACAACTTTATGGGGCAGTAATCTGTAAACTAAATACCCTTCTGGTTTCAATCCAATCAGAAATTCAGTAAAACTAGATCATATTTTAAATGTCATGTCATATTGCTTAGTAATATTGGTATATAAAGAAACTCTTACTGTCTTCTTTTATTACAGAATTAGAGGTATGGATCTTCGGCATCTGCTGTTTGCTTTGGCACTGGTCTGTGCAAATGACTTACTTTCTGCAAGCGACGGTAAGTTCTATCATACCTTTTTATGCCTTTGTGTGTGTACATATATATATCTTTTTATAAAAAGTATTTTTATACTGTATGTATCAGGACTATGCAGGTTCCTTGATTTCAGCAACCTGGGTACGTAATGTTGAAATGTGAAAAATACATCAGTTGATCTTGTAAAGATAGTGGCTGCAATTGAAATATGTTGCAGAACAAAGCTGAATTTCATATCATTAGATATGTGTAATGTGTGAACAGGCTGGATCAACGTGGTGTTAAATACCTGGGTTTTCTTTGGTCAGGTACTGAAGTAATGAAAGAGTTGTGCGGGGTTATTTTTTTTTTCTTTTTTTTAGTTGAAACTGGTGGGGGTTTACCTTAAGTCTTTTTAGTACATTTGTGTGTTAAATATAGAATTACTTGGGCGCACAGAGGAAGCATTTTAAGTCTGTACACTTTGGGTCTGAGGCCAATATGAACAAGTTTCATAAAAAATACACTTAGAAATTCTTGAGGAGAGGTTATAAAAGGGATTTGAAAAGAACATACAGCCTCAACCGGCCAGCTGGCTGTGGGTAGCGAGCAGAAGCCTTTTTAGCAAGAAGCTCTGAAGGCACATCCTGTTGTGTCCATGATTCAATAGATCTGCTAAGGGTTCACATCCACTGAACATTTCTCTGGTTTTCCACAGTTGTTCTTCGATCCTTATCTACCTCAGTTCTTCCATCTTGTGAATTAAATGCCAGGCTAGAAAGTACTTGGTTCAACTGAGCTTTCTCTGATGTTTTTTCTTGTAAACAGCAATGATTTAAAACCATATCGGTATCATCCTGAGTCTGGTGGGTCCATTAATTCCTGTGGGAGTTTTAGGTTGTGTTAAACTGATCTGCTTATGCTGGTTGCTCCTATAAGCAAATACAGCTTAAGTTGGTCTGCTCTTCCTTGTTCTGGCCTATGGAGAGCAGTAACAGTTTCCCGTAGTTACTAATTTTATGCAAACGTGTCACTGCTTCTCCCAGAGCCACAAAGCAGAAAAGTGGCTCCTTAGGCCCCTCCTCACTTCCTAACCAAAATCATGTGAGCAGAGGAAGGCAGTTTGACAAGTAATTTTTTGGGAAACTGGGTTGGAAAGAGCTTCCACAACAAACTGCAAGTCAGTGAGGATTTCTGACATCTCTCAGTGTTTGTTGGTGGTTTTTTTTTTCTTTAGGTCCATATTTACATGTAACTGAATGAAAATTAAATACCTGTAGAGTTGCAAACCATGTTTCATTAGCATTTTTAGTGATAGTTTTAGAATGTTACTAAACCAAACAGCTATGGCGTAGTGGCCTGTAGGCATAACTGTACTAGAGTTTAAAGGTATAGTTGCCCTCCTTTGCACTGGTACAGTCCTGTATTTTGTTGGAGTTGTGTATTTAAAACTTCTGAATGCTGATATTTGGAGAAGCACTGGAGAGATAGAAGGGGTATTACCTCATTGTTAATGGAGCTGAAATAAGATATAATTAGAACTAAAATCAGTTTTCAGACAATTTTTCCATAATGGTAACTTTATTTATTAAAAAAGGAGCTTGGATAGGGGAAACACAAGTTTCTGTTATTTACTTCTATGTTATGTGGCTCAGACACCTGTCTTCTGTGTTACCAAGAAGAGATTCTCTTCTCCCTGGAGGGGTATTTCCTTAACATTTACCAAATTTGATTTTGGTTTCTAGTGTATCCAGCCATTGAAGGCAATGAATGAATCAAGTTTTCACTTTTGTTCCCTACTTTCATTTCTTACTTGCAGCAGGACTTCATTCTGGGAAATAAGAGTGCCTGTTTAAGAAGTGTCTAAGGAAGTGTGGGGCAGTGTTTATTTTCATATTGTAATCGGGATGAAACAATATGGGGCCTTTAATGTGTTTTGAATCCTTCTATGCCTTCTGATTAGGTTAAAAGAAGAAGAATTTTCAGATAGTAATTTGCAGAATAAAGCTTTTTCTCCCTTTGTGTAACCAATCTCTCTAGTTAAACCTATCAACTGAAATAAAATTTGCTAATTCCTCCTTGGTTCTGCTCAAATGTGGGAAGTCAGTATTTCACAGTGAAATATGATACATGTACCAGCTTCTATTCATTGCCTCATACAGAATGGTCAGTAGAACAAAAATGCGTGTGTTCTGACTTGCTCCTTACCCCACAGCATCTGCATTTTACAGTACGTTCATTCAATAGACAAAAATAATCCCTGCCCAGATACAGTCTGCTGGACCAATTGATTTCTCTCTCGAGGTTTAAGAGCACATGAGGATTTTTTGGTCATTGGTAAATGAGGTGTGGTCCAGATGTCCTGCGTTTGGTAAAAATCTGTGTTATGAATAAAACTTAACCATGACCTTGCCTTTGCGTGACGTTGTCTATACTGATGAAACAGTAATTTCCATGAGCTTACCTTCAGAAACAAAAATTGATGAATATTTAAGTTGTGTTCCTGTGATTAAATCTAAGACACAGTACTAAATATACATGTCCTGTTTTGTTGCATTGTTAAAGAACTGTGTGTGTTGAAGGGAACTGAGGTTTTTGTCCCAAGAATAAATTTCTAACCTCTAAACTGCTTGTAATACTAGAACACATTTATTCTGAGTAGCAGAAATGCTCCACTGAAAAAGACAAAAAAGTGTAAGTTGAACAGAAATATTTGAGAGAACATCCATTTGCCATTCTTGCATGATTTAGAGCAGTGTGTTATATGAGATCTGTTTATTAGATGTTTTGTTTTTTTTGTCCTCCATGTGAAAGTGCTTGTACCTGCAAAAGTTCTTAAGAGCGTCCAGCCTCACTCAGGTGATGTATTCTGACAGTCTTACAGAGCTCTGCCCAGTGTAGTCTTGCGGAGGCCTTCCCATAAACTTAATTAGATGTGCTCCATACCTTCATGGTATCTCATACGTTGCTTGAGGGACTTATCTACAGTCTCATGGTTCCCTAAAAAATCCACTTCAGTAATTGTATTTCTTCTGGCAGCATATGCAGAAATTAAGACGTACTTGCTAATCTTGCACCAAAGCATGTTACTGAGACAGTGTAACACTGACTTGTACGTGAAGGCTTTTATGTCTTGAAAGTAAGTAAAGCTTACATGCAGCCTTACAAGAGCCTGTGCTTTAAGCTGGCTGGCTACTGTGGGGCTGGATCCACCCTTGGCACACAGTGAAATCCCATACGTGTTTCCTCCTGGCAGGAGACAGTGTGTGAGGCTAGCAGTTGGCCAGGCAACGGCACAGCATTTGAGACCAGATACTGCAGATTTAGTCACCTATTTGCTGTCCCCAGACTTGTGCCAAGTTCTGCTGGAGGCTTTTCATAGATTGAGCTCGTTTTCATGCTCTCCTTCTTCAAAGAGCTTGACTTGAGAGCTTCTTAAACGGAGGCTGTGGCTAGCATGAACTGACAGGGGTACACCCCCCATCTCTGAGATGGTGATCCTAAATGTGTCTAGTGCATGTCTGCTTCAGTTCCTTTGTAATTCAGAGCTGAGCAAGTCTGGGACTTGCAGCGTCCTACCAGGGCACACTGACCCACACACACTTTCCATGTCCTCAAGGTGCATGCTGCACAATGGTTAAGAGAAGAACAGAGGCAGTGGTAGAAATTAAGTGTAAAGGCCACAATAACAGGAAGGTAATTTATAATGGATTTGTATTACTATAGGTAAATGGAGTTTGTGCCCTAAGGGTTCAAAAACCATAAGGGCCATATTTACAGCTAATGAAGACATTTTTGTTAAGTCAACAAAATTTATTCTTATAGAGAGTTTAGGTTGCTTTAAGGATGCAGAATTGTGTGATTGTAAAATTTAATTTAATTAGGTACATGAACAAGAAAGAATACTGCTTCAAGAGAGATTACCCACATCTATGTAATATTAATTGCTCAAATTAAAAAAAAAACTTATATTCATGTACGCATACACAATTTGTATTTGAGCTGTTTATATTAGTTTAACTGTGGTGTTTCAAGTACATACCCAGCATACACCTAGGTATTTTGGTTTACTGTACCTGCTGACCTCAGAAGTATTTGAGGGGAATTGCTTCAGACACAGATTGCAAAATGTTTAGGAAACAATTTTTGTCTGCTTGTTCCTTCTGTACAACTTGTGAGTGTAGGTCACATAAGGACATGGAGGAATAATCTGGGAATTCATCCCAGTTAATAAAACAATACATAAGCTCACACAGTTCCAAAACTGTTTTTTTCCCAGTGAAAAGTGGGAAATGTTATCATTTTTTTTATACTAGATCAAAGTTAATTCCAGACTGTTACAGCTATGCTAATGCAGCCTCTGAAGCAGGTTTATAGAGACATTCGTATTTAATTTAGCACAATAAAAATATTTAAGTGAACTCGTTTTGTACAGTGATAATTTTAATAGCTGCAAGCCTGAATTTATTTTTCACTTTACCAGATTTTAGAAATATATTTATTTTTTCCATCACAACTTCCTTTTATTTATTGTATGGAACTCGATTTTTGTTATGCTCGAATGTTCTATTTTCCTCCCTTTTAAATAAGAAGTAGGATTAATAATTTTCCCTTCTGAGACATATCAAAATACAATTTTTACTTGCATAAAAATGTCCTTCTATTATGCTAGTGTCTGCTCACTTCTCAAACTTGGATTCTTTTCATGTATTATGTGTTCAGATTAAACCATCTAAATATAGATGTGCAGTGGATATCAGAGCTCCCACTTACAGAGCTGCAGATGGAATCTGCAGTCAGGAATCTGTGCCTTTTGGAGCAGACACTTGAAAGCAGGAAAAATATCCTAGGCAGTCTGAAATACCTTCAGCTATTTAGGCAACTGGTTTTTGCCCTATTTTGCATAGAGAGAGCTATGTAGTATCATAGAATCATAGAATAGTAAAGGATTCCAACCCTCCGGCCATGGGCAGGAGCACCTCACACTAAACAGTGTCAGCCAAGGCTTTGTCTAACCTGGCCTTGAACACCACTAGGGATGGAGCATTCTCAACTTCCCTGGGCAACCCATTCCAGTGCCTCACCACCCTCACAGTAAAGAATTTCTTCCTTATATCCAGTCTAAACTTACCCTGTTTAAGTTTTAACCCATTACCCCTTGTCCTGTCACTACAGTCCCTAATGAATAGTCCCTCCCCAGCATCCTTATAGACCCCCTTTCAGATACTGGAAGGCTGCTATGAGGTCTCCACACAGCCTTCTCTTGTCCAGGCTGAACAGCCCCAACTTTCTCAGCCTGTCTTCATATGGGAGGTGCTCCAGTCCCCTGATCATCCTCGTGGCCCTCCTCTGGACTTGTTCCCACAGCTCCATGTCCTTTTTATGTTGGAAGACACCAGAACTGTACACAATACTGCAAGTGGGGTCTCACAAGAGCAGAGGGGTACTTTTCTGATAATCTGTACTATTCCATAACGTTCTGCTTATTTCCCAATAAGCTAATGAGCCTCATATGTTGCAGCTTCACCTTAGAGCTACTTAATTTTTTGGGCTGGCAAGTGTACTATTTGCTAGTGTGATGAATACCAGCAGAGCTCCCAGGTCAGCAGGTTTGTGGCATGACCTCTGATTATGTTCTGGGCAGAGACTGAGAGTAACATGAATGCATCTTTGCCAGACTTTGCCGTGTGACTGACAACCTCAAGGTCATTTAAACGAGGAGCCTCATCCCTCCAACTGTCCAGTTGTTCATTATCTCCCTATTTTTCCATACTAGAAGCTACTCCACACAGTGGTCCTTCGGCATCTCTGTCAGTTACTGTGGGGGAATGGTGAATACAGTAATTTCCCCTGGCAAAGCAGAAGGCCTCAGAAACGTGGGAGCTGTTTAATAGACATCATGTTTGGATTTGACTCAATCAGCTTGGGTAATCCAATTCACCTTTCCTCCTTTCCCAGGGGTTAGGTAACCTGGGAGGTGTGTTCTATAACTCTCATGTCCCAAGTTGCCACTGACAGCATTTCGCCCTGATGGGTGATACTTCATCAACATCTGAGCTCTAGAAGTATGTAATTTCACTACTGTAGGATGTTGCTGGTCCAAGCATTCCTCTGAGAAGTCCTGGATCAAGATCTTCACCCTCACAGTAAAGAACTTCCTCCTTATATCCAATCTAAACTTCCCCTGTTTAAGTTTTAACCCATTAACCCTTGCCCTATCACTACAGTCCCTAATGAAGGGTCCCTCCCCAGCATCCTTACAGGCCCCAGCTGCTCAGTCGGAAGCTGTAGGCCTTCAGCTACAGCCAAGATGAGGAGTCTTCTCACTGGATTTACAGGATAACAGTGGGATGAAGTGGCAGATGGGGGTTGTGTAAAGGCATAGATTTGACTTTTGTGATACATGGAGAAATTAGTCTAAGCAGATAGGTTCCTTTGAATTGCAGCATATTATCTGCTGACAAAGGGAAATTTGTCCATCTCTTCATGGAGTCTGGGGGTACCAGGGCCTTTGTGGCTTGGCTTGAAATGTTCAGAAGAAAGATCAATAGCTGTGTGGAGTCTGAGCTGACAAAACGTTTTATGGTTTAGAAAAACTCTAGTTCTGTAGATTGGAGTCAGTGTAATGACAAACTGTTTCTCACACATGAAGAGCATTCTTTTATTTTTAATTATTTTTTGATGTTCAGAAAGACTAGACATACCTGCATATGGAACAATTCTAATCTTGTTAGGAAGGGACAAAAGATAATGGAAAAGAGCAGAATCTTTATTAGCTTAAGCTACGAACTCTCTCGCGTCCTCTCAGACATTAGTGCCATACTATAGTTGGTAGTCATTTTTTTTATTGTGGTCATTTACTCATCTTAATTCTTCTAACTGGTGTGTCTTTGCTGTGGCCTTTCTCTGCATTACATATTTTCTCAAGCATAGGCAACTATCAAGTGTGAAACACAAGCCAAAGCAGACCTGGCAGTAAAACCTGAAAAGCTCAAAACTGTGATCCAGCGTAGTGTATCCTGGTTTACGTGTACAGGGGTGGAACTGTCGAGAATGTAAATTTGAAACTTGTACCTACAGACAAAGCCTTCAAAATAGATGCCTTATTTCCGGAGGTTTCAGGTATTTCTGAGCAAGAAATCTGTTCCATAATGTAGAAGAAATTGCTATAGAGTCATTCCAGGAGCCAGGATCAGAAAGCTTGGCACAGGGAGGTGTAAGTTCTACCACTCTGCTTTGGCTAAGCCATTTCAGCTGGAGGTAAGAGTCATTTTGGCAGAGAGCAGAGTAGTATTTCCATCATCACTTTCCACTGTGATTAGGCTTGGCTTTGATGGCTAGCAGAAAAATCCAAGGGAAAGCCTTAAATCTGTGCACTTCTGAGTTATTTTCACCACTCTTGCTTCCTCGCCAATTGTATATATTTCAAATAAGCCATTTGTCTTCCCTCTGTGATAGTATGTGTGCTCTCATATTGGTAAGAAAGGATTTCACCTTCCTTTCTTCTCTGTTGGGAGCATACATAGACTTTAACAGGAAGGGATTTGGGATTTCTAAGAGTGGAAGACACATACTGGAAATTAATTACAGACAGGCCTATATTTTGTAAGAAAACACAGAAAAAAAACATAGTGCTGAAATTTTCAGGTATAGTAATCTTAAATTATGCACCCAAAAATCTGTACTTAGGCTTGTAACTGAATGGATCCAGTGTTTCAAATGCTAACCTATATTGCCAGAGACCTATCTCTTTTTGTCAGTTCCTCCAAACTATGTCTGTGACTCCCAACATTTACTGAAGTTTCAAGCCCCTGGATATCTTCACCCACAAGCCTGCCAAAAGCACACGAGCAATCAGTTTTAGTCAGACACCCTGCAAAATAACGTACTTCCCGTAGTTATCCCATTCACATATCTCTGTTATCTTTAACATTCCTGCTATTGTGTTTATTTCCTTCATTGCTCTATAGTTGACATTATTATTTTCTTCTCTTTTGAACACAAACTTGCCAGTTTGCTGTCTTTTGATTGCTAGGTTTTGAGGTCATCTGCAAAATTGGCCACACCTCTGTGGTTAGTGCCAGATGCAGTAAAGTCAGTCTTTCTGCCTCTCAGCGGCAATATTTGTAATCCCAGTGTACATCTTCGCTATCCCAGGCAGACCTGTAGAATGCAGCCAAGCCATCAGCATGCATACTGTTCCTCCTGTGAAACAGAACTGTTCCTCCTTTACCAGTGATGAGCTGTACTGAAAACTGCTGGCTGGTGGTGGCCACTTGTGTCTTGATTTTTGAGAAGCAGCAGTGAGGCTGGTTTGAAATACGAACTTTTGCCCATAGTCTAAGAAGCTAACAAGTGGGAAAAAATCCTAGTTTCAGTTTTTACTTTCACTTGTTTTGATTTTTTAAAATGTAGTTGTATATTTAACGGATGGGGGTAAAACAGTTGATGTCATCTATCTGGACTTGTGCAGAGTGTTTAACACTGTCCCGCACGACATCATTGTCTCTAAATTAGAGAGACATCAATTTGACAGATGGACCACTCGGTGGATAAAGAACTGGCTGGATGGCTGCACACAAAGAGTTGTGGTCAATGGCTCAATGTCCAGCTGGAGACCAGTAACGAGTGGTGTCCCTCAGGGATCGGTGTTGGGACTGGTCTTGTTCAACATCTTTGTCGGTGACATGGCCAGTGGGATTGAGTGCACCCTCAGCAAGTTTGCCGATGACACCAAGCTGTGTGGTTCGGTTGATACACTGGAGGGAAGGAATGCCATCCAGAGGGACCTTGACACGCTTGTGAGGTGGGCTGATGCCAGCCTTATGAAGTTTAACCACAACAAGTGCAAGGTCTTACACCTTTCTGGGAGCAATGCCAGGCACAGCTACAGGTTGGGCAGAGAAGAGATTCAGAGCAGCCCTGCGGAGGACTTGGGGGTGTTGGTTGATGAGAAAATGAACATGAGCCGGCAGTGTGCGCTTGCAGCCCAGAAAGCCCCGTATCCTGGGCTGCATCAAAAGGAGCGTGACCAGCAGGTCGAAGGAGGTGATCCTGCCCCTCTACTCTGCTCTTGTGAGACCTTACCTGGAGTATTGTGTGCAGTTCTGGTGTCCTCAGCATAAAAAGGACATGGAACTGTTGGAACAAGTCCAGAGGAGGGCCATGAGGATGATCAGGGGACTGGAGCACCTTCCGTATGAAGATAGGCTGAGAAAGTTGGGGTTGTTCATCCTGGAGAAGAGAAGGCTGTGTGGAGACCTCATAGCAGCCTTCCAGTGTCTGAAGGGGCCTATAGGGATGCTGGGGAGGGACTCTTCATTAGGGACTGTAGTGATAGGACAAGGGGTAATGGGTTAAAATTTAAACAGGGGAAGTTTAGATTGGATATAAGGAAGAAGTTCTTTTCTGTGAGGGTGGTGAGGTGCTGGAATGGGTTACCCAAGGAAGTTGTGAATGCTCCATCACTGGCGGTGTTCAAGGCCAGGTTGGACAGAGCCTTGGGGATGACATGGTTTAGTGTGAGGTGTCCCTGCCCATGGCAGGGGGGTTTGGAACTAGATGGTCTTAAGGTCTTTCCCAACCCTAACTATTCTATGATTCTATTTTATGTGAATTACTCGAACAGTTTGCACTGCGCTAGCCAAATGGACTGGGTTAAAAAAGGGACTGTGCAGCAGAAGGAAAAGTAGCTCAAGCAAACACTAATCCATATTATAAAAGCATATTGCATGGGTTACAGTGAATCATTCCGTGCAGCAAAGTACACACGCAGAGCAAATTGCTTTCAGTACCACCCATCTGTACCAGGAAAAACAAATCCTTGTTACTGCACATTCATGGCATACAATGAAGTGACCATGCAAGGGGTAACATTTTTTCATTCATTTAAACAATGGTGCAGTTATTGTGCAGTAACTTGCAGGTTTTTAGAGACTTTTAGAACCAAGAGGCTGTCTGCAGCATTGCACCTTTTCTTTCCATGCTGTGCTGTTCAGAAGTGGCAGTGTGACTGGGAATTGGAGAGCCATCATTGAGCAGACGTGGTTCCCACCAGTATAAATGAGGGGGTATTGTGTTCATCTCAGCAATATTTTTGTATACCTGGGTTCTCTTCAGATATTCCAAGGGATCAGACATTGAAAAGAAACATTTTAGCATAGGAGTTCACAAGATGCCATCCTTGAAACACTCAGAGCATCCCTGAAAGCTTTGTGCTGGTCACCACCTTCATTAGAAACAGGATTCCCAGGGTTGCAGCAACACTTCCAGCATGGTTGGATACTTCATGAACTGGAGCTGCCATTTGGAGGATGCCTGTGTCAAGCCTTGCAGAACATTTTGTCAGAGGGGCTCCACAGAGTCCCCCAGTTGCTTGTTTCCAACCTCAGCTGCTACTGTTGCACTCCAGCAGAGTACGGGTACCCAGGTGTTTATCTGCTTCTGAGGGTAACAGAAATGAGAATGGTCATGAGATAGTGCTGGGAACTTGGCTGTTGTGTTTCTCTCCACAGTGGCAAGGTTCCCTGTGGGGAATAAAAACACTTGACCTAGGCTGTTTTCTTTTTCTGCTGTTGGAGAAGTGCTCAAATAAGCTATGATGCTGCAGGTGGGAAGCAGAGCTGCAGACTACCTTTAAGGACATTCCAGACTCTCTACTTTGTTTTCTGCAAATTAGAGATTTCTCTACTTTGCAGAGAACATTCCCGCCTATTGCAGAAGCATGCTGTAAAATTAAATAGTAACAGCAATGATTAGTTTTCTGCAGAACTTCTAGAAAACACTTATCCTATTACAGATTTTAAATTCTTTTTGCATAATGTGGTGAAGACTCTCAGAGAGATTTATTTTATTATAGATAGTTAAAAACCTTCTGCAGAGTAGGAAATTCCATGCTAAAGGGTATAGAATAGCAATAAAGTAGGGTGATTGGTCTGTTATCTAAAGAGCCATGCATTATGTCAATTTAGTCCCATATTTCATTCTCGTTAAGTTGTTCAAGGAAGTTTTCCTGGGATTTTAAAAGAAAGCAAAAGGAAACTATTAAATATTGTGTAGCTGGAATTTATATTGTGTCAGCCTTGCACCAAAGAAGTGAGTTGGTACACACCAACTTTAAAAAAGGACTCAAGGAAATCACACATCACGAAATTTGTACTCTGGGCAAGGCGAGTTGGAAGAAACTTGACAAAAGCTTATATTGGTAAATTAATTGGCAAATATTATATATTTGGGAGTCTGTGTAAGTTATGGTTCTTTCAAAAGACACTTAATGTCTGTCACCTGTAGCTACTGACTCAAAAAGAGATTTCAGCATTCACACAGAAAGTGGTGGTTCAATTCCTCCAATGTGGATTTTCAGAGAGCCTTTGATACAACACCATAGTAAAGGTTCCTTAAAAAAATGCCAGGGGATAAAATGGAAGGATTTCCGTGGATTAAAAATTAATCAAAAGGGGAAACAAAGGACCAAATTATGCGCTCCCACTGCAGAAACACTGAAGCATGTTCTCCTTTAGTAGGCCATACAAGCAGAAACTAAATCAACAGGACCTCTGCTGCTAGGAAAGCTCCCTGGCAGAATGGATTAAAAAAACAGTGCAGTCCTGCATGGTGGCAAGAGAAGAGAAAAATGTGAGTGAGCAGGAGCCCTATGGTGCTGCTGGATTTTATTCAAACCATCTGTTTTAATCCACTTGCATATATCCCGGGTTGATCTTTGCTTGCAGTGGAGTGTTTTTCTGGAAGTTGAAAAAGTAATTGTTAAAGGAATGGAAATTATTAGTGGTTCATGGTTTGGCAAGAAAAAGAAATGCCTTTTAAAGTTCTTAGTGTCTGTTCTAGAGGGCTTCTACACCAGAAATCATAGAATCATAGAATGGCTTGGGTTGGAAAGGACCTTAAGGTCATCTAGTTGCAACCGCGCTGCCGTGGGCAGGGACATCTCACACTAGACCGTGTCTCCCAAGGCTGTGTCCAACCTGGCCTTGAACACTTCCAGGGATGGAGCATTTGCTGTTTCTTTGGCTAACCTGTTCAATTGCCTCACCCTCACAGTAAAGAATATTTTCCTTATATCTAACCTAAACTTTAAGTTTTAACCCATTGCCCCTTGTCGTGTTGCTACAGATGAAGAGTCCCTCCACAGCATCCTTATAGACACCCCCTTCAGATACTGGAAGGCTGCTCTGAAGTCTCCACACAACCTTCTCTTCTCCAGGCTCAACAACCCCAACTTTCTCAGTCTATCTTCATACAGGAGGTGCTCCAGTCCCCTGATCATCCTTGTGGCCCTTCCCTGGACTTGTTCCAACAGTTCCATGTCCTTTTTATGTTGAGGACACCAGAACTACGCAAAATACTCCAGGTGAGGTCTCATAAGAGCAGAGTAGAGGGGCAGGATCACCTCCTTCGACCTGCTGGTCATGCTCCTTTTGATGCAGCCCAGGATATAGTTGGCTTTCTGGGCTGCAAGTACACACTGAAGCCAGTTCATGTTTCTCATTGACCAACACCCCCAGGTCCTTCTCTGTAGGGCTGCTCTGAATCTCTTCTTCACCCAGCCTGTAGCTGTGCCTGGGATTGCCCCAAACAGGAACATGTTGAACAGAGTCAGTCCCAACACCAGTCCCTGAGGGACACCATTTATTATTGGTCTCCAGTTGGACATTGGGCCATTAATTGCAACTCTGCCTGCGGCCATCCAGGTAGTTATTCATGCACCGAGTAGTCCATCCATCACATTGATGTCTCTCCAATTTAGAGACAAGGATGTTGTGCAGGACAGTGTCAAACACTTTGTACAAGTCCAGGTAGACAACATCGACTCCTCTGCCCCTGTCCATCAGTTCTGTAGCCCCATCATAGAAGGCCATCGGATGGATCAGGCATGATCTGTCCTTAGTGAAGCCATGTAGGCTGTCAGCAACCACTTTGCTGTTTTTTGGGTACCCTAGCGTGGTTTCCAGGAGAATGTGCTCCATGGTCCTGCCAGATATAGAGATGATATTGACTGGTCTGTAGTTTCCTGGGTCTTCCTTCTTGAAAATGGTTGAGGATGGGTGTAAAGGTATCATAATCTATGTATTGATATTTAGGGTTCATCCCAGTGGGGTGTTTGGAAGTATAACTCACTTCTCTGATTATTCTCCAGCACTTAATTGAGTCCATTTATTTCACAAGGGAAAGGAAATAGTGGTTTATTAGAAAGGGGGTATAAAATACATGGTGAACAGTGTAGAAAAAGAATTTATCTTCTAGTGAACTATTTCATTTTCCAGTGTGTTCTTCAGTGTATTTGCAGGGGATATTTCATCTTGCTGACTAGTTGAATTAGCTCTGAATGCAACTGCCTTAACTATTTTAGTCATAAATTTCCCTCTTATCCAAGGATGCCTTCACTTGGCTCCAGAGCTCAGCTTTTCATGCTGTGAAGATCTGTCGATCCATTTCACAAGAAAAACACTTGCATCTAGAGCATTTCCACAAAAAATGAAATGGATGTGAGATCAATAACTTACTATCTTTCCTTTCTGACTCTATAGCATTTGCACTATAGGAAGCTGTAGAAGTTAATCAAAAAAACCCAAGGTATCTCTTCTTACTCTTGGCACATGCCTTTCGACACACCTAGGGCCCTTGAAAACTAAAGTCCTGGCTGGACTATGCCATTCTTTACAGAGGTAGAAGGCAAGACTTGGCTCTTGAAATGATGCACTGGGAGCCCTTCATGATATGCGGCTGCCACAGCTGAGACTGTTTAACCTACCATTCCTGACCAATCCAGTTAAGTAGTTACATCCTTGTCTCCAAAACTCCTTACAATAATATTGCAGAACCCTTCCAACCAGCACTTTATGTTAAGAGAGGTAGTCACGACAAAGCCAGCAAAAGTTAATGTGGTTGCCCAAAATATCCAGCTGCTATTATCTACTTTTCCAAGGGCAGGAACACTGCTCATTGAAGTAGGTTTTTCTCTGGGTTGCACTTTCTTTCCTCCCCAAATCAAGAAACATTTTTTATTTTTTACCAGGAGGAATATGCGTTACAGAATTTTCATATTTGCATGTGGTGCAATCTTGTGAATGTTTTGTTGAGATAAGTGAGTGACAGCTTCCAGTCGTTGTTCTGCAGGAGGTGAAGGCTTCTTTCCGGAAGTGCAGACCATCTCAATACCAAAATAACCATATTGTCCTTGCAGAGCTCGCAGCCTGGCATGTTATCTTATCCCCTCAGTACAGTAGGTTTGATATTCTGCCATGACAGTTTATCTAGCTAATAGACTTAAGTAGCAGTTCTAGTTGCAGGAAGGACTGTGCAAGGATTACATCTATCAGAGTTAGTGGTTGGTCTGTGCTGTCCAACCTTATAACAGAAGACTTGATTGTACATTATTGTTAAATGCTGTTTTCCAGTTGACATCTTCTAACCACTGGAATTCAGCAGGGTTTTTTTTCTTCCAATTTGTTAAGCCAAAGTGCAATTTTTCTTAAGAGAATGAGGTTGTTTTCTTGTTTAGAGAAGTGTCAACAGTTAAAGTCTTGCTATTTAATTTCATTATATGCCCTTAAAATCCCTTAAGAAACATGATCTATGGCCTTATCAGTGATTCATAGCTTTTACGTCTCAGCAACTTGCAAAGATGTGTGAAATACAATTAAGATTTCTAGTAATCCCAAAATACCTGTATATACGCAATGGTTTTCTAGAAACAGCATGATTTTTCCCAAAGTCGTAGCTATCCCTAAAGGAAATAGAATATTAGACTTAGTATGTGACTCAACCCTCTTTAAGGACAGAAGTGTCCAATAAAAATCAATAAAAATAATGTATGTCTTACATTGATAGGATCCTGGATTTCATGAGAAATGGTCTCTGTATGTTGTTCTACTTGTCTGTGGCAATCCCATCATGCATTAAGTTGCTGTTTATGAAAAGCTTCTGTAGTGTTCTTCCAAATTACTTTTATAAAAGGCCTGAATCCATCATGTATCTGCTACACTGGGGGTAAAGTAGAGGTAAGCTGCCCTAACTTCTTATACCGGTGGGAAAGTCCCATAGCACTTCCTTGTTGTCAGCATAATACACTGTAGGTTTTAAATGCAGCACATAAGAAAGATACCTTCCTTTAAATCAGGGCAATTAGGTCATAGATAAGGAATAAAAATTATTCCGTATTTGGGATGACTACAGAATGGACATGTCCCTAAAAGGAGCAGAACTGTCATATTCAAATCCTTGCAGCACAACATATGGGATGTGTCAGGAGAGCTGCTGTATGGAGTACTTTGGCTGTGCTCAGTTCTCAAGTGCTTTTTTTGGTGCTAAAATGTGACATTTGTTCTACTGATTAAGCCTATTTTGTTTGGGATTCTTTTTATTTCCCACACAAGTGGTGTGAAATTGACATTTTCATTCTTTTTGTTTCCTAGAGGAAGCGTGCCCCAGTTACCTGAGTTGTCACTATCGCTCATAACTGTCATGGGTCTCAGCAGAAAGGCAAAGGGGTGACAATAAGCTGAGTTCTTCAATTGAGGCTGAGGCATGTTGACAGCAAGGGGTGAGCTTCCAAAGCCACTTACTTGTCCTAAAGTAGGAAAAATCCCTGTGACTCCAGGAAGTGTAATAGTTCTGTAATAATGACACTGGTCTGAAACAAGCTTTTAGCATCTAACTGTGCCACAGAAATTCCTCTGTGTCCTTGGAAAATTGATTAATATTTGTGTCCCTAGCTGTAAAGTGAGAAGGCACTTTAAGGATAAACTCCTTAATCAGTTTGAGTTGATCAGATATTATAGTAATGAAATTGCTGAGGTTGTACAATATCCCTGTCAACAGATTACGTTTATTGTGCAGAGCAAAACGATAGAAAAATATCTCTTCTTCCAGCGCTCACAAAGCTGGCACAATACCTCCAAGGCAATGGAAGGTGTCAGTGTGGCTCTCGTGAGGCAGGGTACACCACCAGCAAGCAGAGAAAACATTGTCATTTGATCAGCGCATATTTTTCTGTATAAATTTGCATACTTGCAGAAACTGTGGGTTTCTTCCAACAGGCAAGAACTTGTGCTAAAGTGGGCCCATAACTGATTGTTGCCATGGGAAACTCTGAAACAGCCACCCACACTTTATATCTGAATGGAGCTTGTGTTCAGACATAGTCTTCAATCTGTGTGTCAACAAATGCGCATTGTGTGTGTGTGTGTGTGTGTGTGTGTGTGTGTGTGTGTGTATGTTTCTTCCCTGGTGTAGCATGGTTGAGTTACAAAAGGTTGCTTTTGATGTTGAAGATTTTGGTAGTGTCAGCAGCACCTGGAACACTGTGGGGCTGCTCAAGTGGCTGTGATGCCTGCAGTACTGTTTTGTGTTTCTTCAATTTATTGATGTGCTCTTAGCATATGGAAAGGCACAGCAAGTTCTAAGAATTTCATATTTCTTTCTTCAGTGTCCTGGGTGGTTGTCCATGTGACCCTGCAGCCCTTCTCCCCACAGAATAACATGATACAAACAAAAAATTGGAAAGATGGAGCTTTTCAAAGAACAGAATATTTTATTATGAATTATGAGCCTATTTTCCCCTTATACTCAGAAAGGCTGTATTGTCTTCTGTCATGTTTTCTAAAATACTTCTGTCATGAGACATCCATCTGATTTAGAAAATCTCACCTCAGGTTGCTAACACTTGGAGAAGCTGTGAGTGGCCCAGTTGTCCACAGCAGCAGGATGGGACATCTCTGCTGGGACAGAAGAAGGGGTGTCACAGGTCCGTGGTTTCTGCTAACTACGAGTTAGTGGAAGTGGAAGTGGTGCTTTTGGAAGCTGCTTGTACAAGAAGGTGGTGCCTGTAACAATTCTAGAAACACTTTCTGACATGTTAAATTCTGCTTATTTTTAAGCTGCTTGGTTTCTGAAAGTTTTTAGATATGCTATTGAAGCCAGGGTGCTTGCTAATACGCTGCATTAGAAAATCACTACAGTCAAGAAATGTAATTGTTTCACTATTATGTGTCAGCAGAGCAAGGACTTCTCTAAGGGTAGCTGCACCCTAAGTGTAGCTGCACCACCGTCCTGTCAGGATCTGTGTGAAGCACATTAAAACGTATTGATGAAATGTTGTGGAAAAGACTGCATTGTCACTGGCTGAGCTGCACATTTGTTTTGGACTGTGGATTTGGCACCGTTTATTGAGACAAAAGAAACACCAGCACTAGAGTACAATGCTTGGCTTCCTCCCTGCCTTCAAAACAGTCTAACCTGCCAATTCCTTCTGCGTACCCAAACACTGACTGGATTAATATAAATGCCATCATTTAGGACAGCAAGCAAACACTTGTTCCTTCCTGACACTTCTGTGGTGTGTGTGAGCACCTTTAGCACCAGCAGGTCCTTTGCTAAATAGAGGATGAGCTGCAGTTGTCACACAAGCATGGACATTGGTGATCCCATAACTGTATAGCTTTATGCCTTTTATTAGGTTGTTCCACTCCTATCTTCCCTTTTTTATTATGAAAGGATGGAGACTGTACACATTATTAATCTGATTTGATTATGATAGAGGTACTACCATAGCCTTTGATTTTTAAAGATGAGAAGGTAACTATGGATGACTAGATGCTTAGTGGGATTTTGAGAAGTGATAGATATTTAACTGTCATCTAATGTTTGTGTGCTTATATTTCAAAGAATCATAGAAGAGCATATTGGAAGGGGCCATCAAAGGTCATCTAGTCCAACCCCCCTGCAGTGAGCAAGGGCATCTTCACATAGATCAGGTCGCCCAGAACTACATCCAGCCTGGCTTCAAATGTCTCCAGGGATGGCGCATCCACCAGCTCTCTGGGCAGCATGTTCCAGTGTTCTGCCACCCTCATTGTAAAGAATTCTTTCTTCACATCCAGCCTGAATGTCTCCCCTTTTAGTTTAAAATGATCGCCCTTCATCTTGTCTCAGCAGCCCCTGATGTCTCTACCCATCTTTCTTAAAGGCTTCTTTTAAGAACTGAAAATTCACAATATGGTCTCCCCAGAGTCTTATCTTCTCCATGCTGAATGAGGAGATCTCATATTGGACTAAAATTTTTTACATATCATTGTGAAAGTAACATCTAACAATATTGAAAGTGAAAGTAAAAAATTAAACATTTCCTTATGAAGCTGGCTGTTGCATACTACCTCACTTTCTTAGTCCGAGTAGTTTACTAATGAAGAAAAGATATTACTAAAAGCATGTGAATATAAAACATTTTATTGAAGTTTTACACTTTTTAAATCGTCTTAAAGAATTTTAAGAATTCATTAAACTGAATTTCTTAAATGCAGGCAGAAGACAGTTCAAGTTACAAAAGATTTTACTGATCCTAGAAAGTATCTTTCTCAGTGAAAAATCTATATTGTAGCTTTCGAAGGAGAATAGTTGTCTTTTCCACTCTCAAGGTAACTGTAGTAGTAACAGTGTAACTGTTATCTGTGTTTTGATGAGTTACCTTAATATTTTGTATGTGCTATGTGGGCCACTTGAAATACTTTTTTTTTAGATTTCTGAGTAGGTAAATCTCTGCTTTCAATTCCTTGACATTACATAAAAGTAACCACATACCTGTCATCTTATAGTTGCGATTGTAGAACTGTGGGCAAAATGGGATTTTCTGATTGACTCCATTTTACTCTCACTTTGTAAAATACCTTCATGAAGAAGACATACTTAGGAGTATGGTTTACTTTAAGCATTAAATGTAATACGTAAGAACATATTCTAGATGTCATATTTAATCCTTTTGCCAAACTTACCTTTGAAACATGAAGAAAACTTTGTAATCACAGAATTCTATAGTCATAGAATAGTTAGGGTTGAAAAGGATCTGAAGATCATATAGTTACAACCCCCTGCCATGGGCAGGGACATCTCACACTAGACCATGTCACCCAAGGTTCTAGCCAACTTGACCTTGAATACTGCCATGGATGGAGCATTTGCTGTTTCTTTGGCTAACCTGTTCTATTGCCTCACCACCCTCACAGTAAAGACTGTCTTCCTTATAGCTAATCTAAACTTCCCCCGTTTAAGTTTAAACCCACTGCCCCTTGCCCTGTTACTGCAGTCCCTAATGAAGAGTCTCTCTCCTGCATCCTTGAAGGCACCCCCTTCAGATACTGGAAGACTTGCTCTGAGGTCTCCACACAGCCTTCTCTTCTCCAGGCTCAACAGCCCCAACTTTCTCAGCCTGTCTTCACACGGGAGGTGCTCCAGTCCCCTGATCATCCTCATGGCCCTTCTCTGGACTTGTTCCAACAGTTCCATGTCCTTTTTATGTTAAGGAGACCAGAACTGTACACAGTACTCCAAAGTGATGTCTCACGAGAGCAGAGTAGAGGGGCAGGATCACCTCCTTCGACCTGCTGGTCACGCTCCTTTTGATGCAGCCCAGGACCTGGTTGGTTTCTGGGCTGCGAGCGCGCACTGAAGCCGGCTCATGTTCATTTTCTCATCGACCAACACCCCCAGGTCCTTCTCCGCAGGGCTGCTCTGAATCTCTTCTCTGCCCAACCTGTAGCTGTGGAAATCAGTCCTTTGTAGTAACTGAGAAAATTGGACTTAGTTGTGTTTTCAACAAGAAAAATTCTGCAGATTTACAGGTTTGGAAAACATTTTGAAATTTGTGTTGTGTCGCGTTTTGTTTGGTTTAGGGTTTGTTTTCTTTTCATCCTTTACTGTGAACTTTAATCGTGTTGAGCTTAGCCCAAAGGTTTCCTTGTTCCAGCTTTTTAAGCTGCCTAACCTGTGTAAATACATTAGGGCAGTTCTAAACCATTAAAAACAAGAGGAGATGGATGTGTACAAAGTTCAAATGTGTTCTGGCTTTTATCATCAGTGTGAATCATGTGGCAATTTAGATGCTTAAAATAGTTTGTTGTTCCTAAAACACAGCAAAATACAGCAGGTGAAATCTCTGTAAAAGAGACAGAAATATATATTGGAAAAAAATATATATATGGTGTTGTGGGAGGTTTCTTACTGGAAGGGAGTAGGGTTTTTACCATTTGTGTGTTTTCATTTATATTTAAAATTGCTTTTGGTGTACTTGATATGGTGTGCATTGAAAGCTGTGAAAACCGAAATCCCTCTTTTGTCATGGGAAGTTTAGAATATATTCTTCCAGCACAAGGTTAAGTCACAACCATTTCACAAAACAGGGTTAGTTATTCCTGCTGAATTGGTTTCTCACCTCTCGCTGTTATTTCCCAGGACCTCCAGTTTAATTTCACATTGCATGCAGAATGGGTGAATAAAAATGTTTAGAAAAATTACATTTCTTGGGCCAGACACACAGCCTCCTCTCTGGATGCAGCCTGACAGCCCATCCTTAAAAACAGCAGGCAAAACCAGTAAAGCCCTGTGGGAGAGTACAAGTTCAGGAAAGTAGATAGATTTTAGCTGATTGACTGTGATTGACTGGAATATTTTTTCATCTTGAATTATCATTAGGGTGCAGACATAAAACAATAGGTACTTAAGAAGCAAGCATAGTAAAGTGGAATCCAGCCAAATCCATGTAAGGAAAAGTTAATCCCTAGGCAGAGTAGGCAGTACTTGCACGAACAAGCAGGCTAGGAGACAGCTGGAGGCATCTGTGCTGGGATCTTTTCTCCATATTCAGAAGCAACTCTGCAAAGGAGCTGAATGCTGAAGTTTGGAAAATAAGAAGTTTGCTGATGCTCCACTAAACCATGAAGGGCTAGCTGAAGAGCTGCAGAAAAGCCTGACAAGGCAAGTGCCTGGTTAGTAAATCAGGAAATGATACTCTGTGTCAATAGAATAATAAGAGAAGGCTCAGGGAAGATCTTACAGCAGCCTTCCTACTCTGGGGTCCTACAGGAAATCTGGAGAGGGACTTCTTACAGGGACATGTAGTGACGAGACAAGTGGTAATGGCTTTAAACTGAAAGATTCAGATTAGATACTAGGAAAGTAATTCTTCACTGTGAGGGTGGTGAGGCACTGTAACAGGTTGTCCAGAGATGTTGTGGCTGCCCCGTCCCTGGCAGTGTTCAGGCCAGGTTGGATGGGGCTTTAAGCAACCTGGTCTAGTGGACGGTGTCCCTGCCCATGGCAGGGGGTTTGGAACTAGATGATCTTTAAGGTTCCTTCCAACTTCAAGCATTCTATGATTCTGTGAAATGTAGAACAATGCTTGTAATCAAAATATAACCCTAATGTGCCATGTAAATCCGCAGGCTCCGAAAGTTATGTCTCAGAGCTGGGATTTTGCCATTGTGGCACCCTGTTCCCTGAGGTCAGCTCACTGCTTGTCACAGTTCCACTCGTCCCCACCACAAAAACATGCAGCAGAGCTGGAAAAATGCAGAGAAGGTCACCAAGGATGATCAAAGCTGTGGAACAGGTTCTGTGGAGGTCTCCCTCTGCATGGCCTTCCCTAAGCTGTTATTCCTCAGATGCTGCTATAATTGATGACCTGATACAAAGAACCAACAGCCTCAACAACAAAGGTGTCTCTCACATGCACTCTGCTGGACTGCGTCTGGGATGTTGGGTGCAGATGCTACCTGATGGCAGCAGGCAGGCTGCATCAAGCTATACCCTGGAGGGAAGAAGCCCACTGGTGTAGTTAATTTTACACTGTGTTCCAGTGTGTATGGAATAGTGAAAGTAATTCTGGTTGGATCTAGTCCGGTTTATACTAAGTATTGTATCAGATACAAGGTTTTTGTAGTAACACATTTAAAAATAGTTTTAATTGAGATAAAGACTTCACAGCTAGTTTTTAAAAGAAAGCAGTAAGAGAATAAGGGTCTCAAAAGTCTTTTCCGTGGATCTTTCCTTTGTCTGCCAACCTTGTGCTAGAGTTTAAAGACATTATGCCTAAATGAAGGTTAAGGTGTTGAGCAGGAGTAATAGAAATGCAGTGCAGAATAAGGGCAGCTCCTGTGTTGGTATGTCCTCCTGAGTTCTGGTATTTGTGGTATTTCCACAGAAAATACTGGAAGTAGTTGGATCTGTAGTCAGCATTAGGGAGTCCTTGGCTCCTTTTCTGCTTTTGGTATGAGATAAGTACCATTCCAGTTAGAGTAAAAAAAAAAACAAAAACAAAAAAAAAAAAACAAAACAAAACAAAAGAGGGACAAGGGGAAAAACAGCACAAGAACAGCTTCAGAATATTTCAGAACAAGTATGGGCAGCCCTCAGTCACTCTTGTGGTAGATCCTTCTGCAGCCAATTTTTTCCAGCTGAGGAGGCTTTATCCGTCCTCAGGAACAGCAGACTTGTCCAAGAACATATGCTCTTGGCAGTGAGCTGGTGCCATCTGATGTAGCTGGAGAACTGAAAATAATTTCAGGGAAAAACTTCAGACCTAAAAGACATCAGGCATGGCTATCCAATGCTGTTAGATTTTAGTATATTTCGTATGATTAAGGGAATTGGAGGCTGAGAGTGGGGTTTTGTTTTGGGTGGGTTTTTTTCTTTCCTCTCAGAAATAAGCAGCTAAAGAGTCTGCCCACAAATATAATACAGGGCATAGGGAATTGTATCAAACCTGATGTCACTTGTGAAATTCAGATTCTCTCCCTGTCTTTTTGAATAATGTGGAAAAAAATCAGTCATTGAAATAAATATTCAGTCTTTGTTTTGTACTTCTTTGTAAGTGCAATTAGCTTATTTTCCAGTTTCTTCATTTGTGTTAAAAGCAGAGTTGTACAGCCAACCATAATGTTGGATAAATCATTATCAGTAAAGCTTTAGCACATCTGGCACAGGCAGAAAAAATGTAATTGTGAGGTTTGAATCACCACATTATTTTAATAGGGAGAGCTGCTTTCAAATAATTGTTTGCAGTGCCCATTAATTTAAAGCAATCTCACCAGCTGCTGCTCTGGGAAGATTATGACCTGGTCACCCATTCAAGGCAAGTGCAATGTAATTTCAAAACAAAAAATCCCTAGCCTATACTAGTGTTAAAATTTGATTTAAAATAAGTGAAATCATTTAGCAGCAGCAGTGGTACTAGTATAGCATGTTATGGTAAATGATCTTTAGAAATATCTTGATGCCTTCATACACAGTGCAGATTTGGAAACAGAACCATATATATAAATTAAAATATCCATGGTGTATGCTGCTTGTGTTTGAGAATATTAAAATACTTAATGGAGATTTAAGATAGAATCACAACATGTTTCACAGTATTATTTTCATTTAACTGCTATGGGGAACAGATACAGAGAAACAGTAATTTTCCATAAATCTTAAGGAGAATGTGGTGGAGAAAAAAAAAAAAAAATCCTAATGGTGAGAAAGCTTTCTCATTTTATTGGGTGTTGCATTTTCTATTATATTAGTAATAAAGGTGATGTTTTTATAGTATGCATTATCCTAATAGATTGTAATCCAGTAATACTGCGAACAACCTTACTTGACTTTTCAGTTATTGAAAGGGAAGATCAATAGAACCTTGTGTATACAAGTCAAATCTGGTGTTTTGGGAAGGGGCAAAAGAAAATTTCTCATGTGTTTGTTTTTATTTTATGTTTTATTTAACTACACATACTATTCCCCTCACTGTTAGCATGAAATAGAGAGATTTTGTGTGCAGTGCTGGTCACTCTTCAGATTTTATTAGCTCTTAGGCCACTGAGATCAGAAATTCCTGGCGAGTAATACCTTGAAAATTTCACTTAGTTACCATATATAATTTATGAGAATACTTTGGCATTTGTGAGAGAGATGTGTTTATGAAATTATGTGAAGGATGTCTGAAACCTGAAAAAAAAAAAACATGCAAAACGTAAAAAAGAAAAGTATTATGGTACAGATCATGCTATATATATTCAGTATTGGCTTGGGAAGGGCCTTAGCAGCCTGATAGAACTTCAGAGTTGGCTTTGAAGGTGAACTAGATAGCCACCAAAGAGACTTAACATTTTAATTATTCTGTACTTGTGTGATCCCAGATAGGCTGAGATGGTGAGTGTTCAGAGGTGACCTCTGTTGAGTACCGGATACCCAGCCATTCCATAAACAGCAAGCAAGCCCATTGTATAAGGCGGTGTTGTATGCAGGTATGCCCAGGTTGCAATACTCTTTTACTAATTAAACAAATACATCATCTTGTATATATTGCATTGAAAGCTAGGAACAGCATATCTGTGTTCTGAGAGAACAACATTCAGAGTTTACTGAGTTTCAATTACATTGGCATGTAAATACTTGCAAGGATTGTTAAGTGACTCAGGGAAGCTAATGCTAGAAAATGGTAAGCTATGCTGAAGGACAGCTATTGTGCCAGATCCATGATTCTGAGTGCTAGATTCTGAGTGCTCACTGAGCAAAATATGGAAGTGCAAACAGATGAAAGACTGGAAGGCCAGAGCAGTTTAAAAAGGTGAACTGAGTATGGAACTTTCTGGAAAAGGGAGGAATGCATGAAGAAGGGTGATACTGGGTTTTCCTGCATATGAATGGAAACATAGATTCAGCAAAAGCTATTTTAGGCTTTTTCTTTTCTAGTGAAAAAAAAAGGAATCTGTAGGAACTTCATCTTTTTAACTTAAGTCAAGATTACAAGGTAAGCAATATTTTCAGTTGATGAACATCCAAAGCTCTGTATATGAGCTCCATGCATGCCACAGTCAGCATAGGTACCCATTCCTGTGCTTCTAAAATTCGGGTTGCAAGACTTGAAATGCATTGATGCTTTGAGTTAGGTTGGCTCCAGAAACAAGCAAATGAATTCTGTTCAGGTTTAGGCAATAGTAAGTTTCTCACCATGCTGAGTGACTTGATCTTTCTGCCTGCAGTCACAAGCTGGATAGTCGTGTTTACAGTTTGGAGAATGATTAAGCATCTTTATTAAGATGATTCTCTAAAAAGTAGACATTCTACTCTAGGAACAAATTATGGCTTAAGTCTGTCAGGCTCGTGATGCTTTAACGTGATCTTAATGAGCAGACACAACTGGAATCTACATGCATCATTAACATGGAAATTGGAGATGTTTATTTCTCTGTCAGACTAGTGAACCTTAAAAACCTCTGACTGTCATAACTAACTGTTAATATATTACATTTGTCCTGAACATGACAAGATGTTCCATTTGTCAACAGGACTTAGTTCTCCTCTAATTATGGCCTTCTTAATGAGTGGCGCCACTTTTTACTGACAGAGGCAAAAGCATTTAAAATGATGTTTTCCAGATTTTCCTTTTCTTTTGCAAGGAATAGCAAGATGTTCCAGACACACAGTAAGTTTTAGTGTTGGAAGCACTCCTCATGGGTTTAGAGATGTGCAACTATCATTTTCCCAGTCTTGTTGCCAGATGTCTAAGGAGAGTGTTTCTAAATGTTAGAATGGTGAAAAACCTGCAGTGAATCACCAGAATTTGGTACACTGTTACACAAATACCCACTTTCTAACTCTGTTGTGAGCTACGTAAAACTCTTTGGAATAAGACAAAAAGTAGACAAGTGTATGGGAGATGAGGAAAAAACCAAGTATTATTTGGCCACTAGATGGAAACAGAAGCAGCAAGTGTGTATATGTGAGTGTTAACTATGTAGTTTTGCATTTCACCTGGATATTTTAATATCTTCACATGAGTATAGAGAGGGTAAATAAAGTCATTTTTAGTATTGCTGTTCAAGTCAAGAATAAACTGGACAGCAAGGTATAGCTGGAGTAGATTAAAAATGTGTAAGATTGAGAGCTGAAGTAGGAAGGGTAAGAATACTGATCTGAGAGAAATCAAACTCAGGGAAGCTCTAAAAAAATGTTGTATACCATGAGGGCTACATAATGCTGGCTCATCAAGAGGGGCACAGTCTGTAAGATTGCCTTCTCCTTTTTTTTCTGTTTCTTTAGAGTTTTACCAATTTTGTGTTCCTTCGCAGCAGCAGGGAAGAAATCATCTTGGGTCGTCAGATGTTTCAGGAGTGACTTTTCTGTGAGGAAACCTTGCCCTTTGAGAAAAGCCCTACAAGTTCTCACTGTGTCTCCAGATACTACTGTTTTGATTCAAAGTTGAATCTCTGAACCCTATATTATTAAACTGTGGAACCACAGCCTGCTTAGTTTACAGTTAAGCAACTGGTCTGCATGGTCCCTATTGAGTCACGGAATTAATTGGTCACAGAATAACTTAGATCAAAGAAAACTCTCCAAGTCTCTAGTTCAGCTGACTGCTGAAAGCAGGGCTGATTCTGAAGTTAGACCAGGTTGCTCAGGGTTTTGCCAAGTTTTGAATGTCTCCAACAATGGAAACTCCACAAACTCTGTGGCAAACCTGTTGCTGTCCTTGACCACCCCCACTGTGGGCTAAAAATCAATCTTTATGTCTAACCAGAACTTCAGTTAGCAGAATTTCTATCACCTCCACCAGCTCTGAAGCTGCTGTAGAACTTCACATTTCCTATGAGCTCTTTCGTAATTGCAGGCCTTGCAAAGCATTTCATTCAGTTGGCCTTGTCCAGTGTCTGCAGTAATAAGTTGTCACGATGGGAGTCAGTTTGTCTGGGTTTTGAAAGTAATGTACCTTCTTCAACATTTCTGGGGAAATTTTAGACATCTGTAGCTAGAAATGCTTTAAAAGATAGATTGACAGCAACACAAGAATGATGGGCATGCTTCAACCCTGTTTCAGTTCATCCTAAAGCAGATGACCGTAAAATGCTATGTGAACTGCAACTGTCGCTCTCCACTGAAAGAAACGTTTCTCTTCTGAGAAAAGCCTTTCTCTCCTAAAGGCTGCTAACTTTTCTCTGTACTTCATGGGTGTCTAAAACGGGATTAAATGAATCTCACCTTTGCTAACTTCAGTAGATGACCACATCTTTCTGCTGCTTGTGGACATTGAGATCTGTTCTGCAAGTCAGGTTGCAAACTTCATGAATGTGATAGATGCTGTATTTTGAAGTACTTCTTCAACAGGGGAATGTTATTGTGGCATTAACAGCACCATATTTACCAATTTAACATTCACATTAATTTAACATTCAGTAGAATGTACTCTAATGTAGCACAACACTTTTATTGGCACTAAATACCCTGTTCCTTTGCTCCAAAATATTTGCTAAGCCTTTTAAATTAATGCAGATTATAAGGGCTTTCTCTTTTGTTGTTCACATTTGCTGATGTGTTGGTAACTTTGTGTCCTGGTTCTGTTCCACAGTGACATTCTATAATTTTTGGCTGGATTAGGCAGCATGAATTTGTTGTTCAGTCTGTGCAAGCCTAGACAGTTTTAACAACTGTTGACAGAAAAGGTCCATCATGGACAGGTATGTGGAAAAATGCCAGTGTGACTGGGAGTTCAAAGGAAAGCAAAAGAATTCACTTTCCAGCATCTAGGGAAGAAACCTGAATCTGTTTGCACAGATACTCTGGCCTTCTGGAAAAGGTGCATGGGTGCTTTTTATTGTTTCAGTGTGTATAAAAATTAATAGAGATGGAGCAAAAAGTTGTTTCTAACTTGCAAGGTTCCTTTTCCTGCTGAAGAGCCCCATTCTCAAACCAGCTAAATATCTCTCCCTAATCAGTAGCAGATGCAGCAGTACGTGCACAAGCGAGTGTCAAGAGGACATTTGGAAATCATAGCAGAAGGTACCATGCCAGATAGGAAAGGAATATGTGAAGCTGAAACAGGCATTTGTTAGGAGAGTTTAGCAGTTGTTTTGTGAAGATAGACAGGAAAGGGGGAGAGCAGTTATGGGCTTTTAGGTAACCTAAACACATAACCCACACTTCTCTTCAGCAGAAGTCTTAATATGTTATTTAGATAAGTCAGAAATGCATAGAAAACACAACTCCACAATTCATCCTCAAAAACATGTTTTAAAATATTTACAAACTTTCCTCCTATCCCCAAGTCCTGAAGTCTTATAGCAGTGTATTGTTCACATTTTCATTTTCCTTTCTTGCTATCACATTGTGGTGTAAAGGCAGACCAACGGCAAAGATATTAAACGTCTGTCTTGGTATGGCTGTACCAAGACAGACACATAAACTTCCTGCTACAGAGAACAGAGAGGCAGACAGAATTAAAAAGAAATGAGTTTTGTGTCCCCTCTTTTAGCAGTGCTGCCACTATACAGTTGTTATTTTTATTATTTCTAATGCTGTTAGAAGTGATTTTCATTACTTCTAATGCTGTTAAAAATAAATTAATACAGTATATGTTTAATTGAAATTGTTATTGAACCCTTAAATGTACCTGCTCCAATCTCAGCATACATAGGACTTCAATTTCAAATCATAATGCTAATTTTTATAAGTTGAGTTGGTATTCTTTTTTTTCTTTTTTTTTGGTGGGGTTTATTTTTATTTTAAGGTAGTACCACCAATAAATATTTGGAGTTACATTGCAAGGATTCTATCAGTCTCACTCAACACCTAACTACAGTCTTCTACATACCAGATAGACTGTGATTTACAAGTACTGATGTTTTCAGTGCATTTTTTTACCAGCCTTTGTAGTCTTATCCAAAATAGTGCAATTTCACTATCTGAAAAATAGATTAAAACCATATTTTTAAATAGAGTTGGAGAAGTAGGATCAGTCCTATGGGTTATGAATGAAAATTAGAGTGCAGAGTATTTGGGCACTTGAGCCACACAGCATGACCAACAGTGTCACCTGTGGTATCACATAGATAAGTAGCATCAAGCAGTATTGATGTCCACTTCCCTTTGTGAAGTGCTGTGTGGAGGCAGGATGCTTGCAGGAAACCTGGTCTGGCATTTCCCCAAACGCTCTAACATAGTTTTGGTGTGAAGAATACAGAATCATAGAATAGCTAGGGTTGGAAAGGACCTTAAGATCATCTAGTTTCAAACCCCCTGCCATAGGCAGGGACACCTCACACTAAACCATGGCACCCAAGGCTCTGTCTAACCTGACCTTGAACACCGCCAGGGATGGAGCATTCACAACTTCCCTGGGCAACCCATTCCAGTGCCTCACCACCCTCACAATAAAGATCTTCCTCCTTATATCCAATCTAAACCTCCCCTGTTTAAGTTTTAACCCATTACCCCTTGTCCTATCACTACAGTCCCTAATGAAAAGTCCCTCCCCAGCAACCTAGGCCCCCTTTCAGATACTGGAAGGCTGCTATGAGGTCTCCATGCAGCCTTCTCTTCTCCAGGCTGAACAGCCCAAACTTCCTCAGCCTGTCTTCATACGGAAGGTGCTCCAGTCCCCTGAACATCCTTGTGGCCCTTCCCTGGACTTGTTCCAGCAGTTCCATGTCCTTTTTATGTTGAGGACACCAGAACTGCACACAATACTCCAGGTGAGGTCTCACAAGAGCAGAACAGAGGGGCAGGATCACCTCCTTCGACCTGCTGGTCACGCTCCTTTTGATGCAGCCCAGGATACAGTTGGCTTTCTGGGCTGCGAGCACACACTGCCGGCTCATGTTCATTTTCTCATTGACCAACACCCCCAGGTCCTTCTCCGCAGGGCTGCTCTGAATCTCTTCTCTGCCCAACCTGTAGCTGTGCCTGGGATTGCTCCCACCCAGGTGTAGGACCTTGCACTTGGCATGGTTAAACTTCATGAGGTTGGCATCAGCCCACCTCACAAGTGTGTCAAGGTCCCTCTGGATGGCATTCCTTCCCTCCAGCGTATCAACCGAACCACACAGCTTGGTGTCATCGGCAAACTTGCTGAGGGCACACTCAATCCCACTGTCCATGGCAGCGACAAAGATGTTAAGCAAGACCAGTCCCAACACTGATCCCTGAGGGACACCACTCGTTACTGGTCTCCAGCTGGACATTGAGCCATTGACCGCAACTCTTTGTGTGCGGCCATCCAGCCAGTTCTTTATCCACCGAGTGGTCCATCCATCAAATTGATGTCTCTCTAATTTAGAGACAAGGATGTCGTGTGGGACAGTGTTGAACGCTTTGCACAAGTCCGGGTGGATGACATCACCTGCTCTACCCCGTCCATCAGTTCTGTAACTCCGTCATAGAAGGCCACCATATTGGTCAGGCAGGATTTCCCCTTAGTGAAGCCACACTGACTGTCACCAGGTACCTTGTTGTTTTTCATGTGCCTTAGCATGCCTTCCAGGAGAATCTGCTCCAAGATTTTGCCAGGCACAGAGGTGAGACTGACTGGTCTGTAGTTCCCCAGGTCATCCATTTTCCCCTTCTTGAAAAGCAGGGTTATATTTCCCTTTTTCCAGTTGTTGGGAACTTCCCCAACTGCCATGATTTTTCAAATATGATGGGCAGTGGCTTAGCAACTTCATTCACCATCTACTTCAGGACCCGATGATGGATTTCATCAGGTCCCATGGACTTGTGTACGTTCAGGTTCTTAAAATGGTCTCGAACCAGATCCTCTCCTACAGTGAGCCCAAGGTCTTTATTCTAACAGTCCCTGCGTCTGCCTTCCAAGACTTGGGTGGTGTGGTCAGAGCCTTTGCCAGTGAAGACCGAGGCAAAGAAGTCATTAGGAACCTCAGCCTTCTCCAAATCCAGGGTAGCTAGTTCTGATAGCTTCTGGTGAGGCCCATGTTGTCCCTACTCTCTTTTTTATTCACAATGTACCTGTAGAATCCTTTCCTGTTATCTTTCACATCCCTAGCCAAGTTTGATTCTAACTGGGCCTTAGCTTTCCTAACCTGGTCCCTAGCTTCCCGAACAACATCCCTGTACTCTTTGCAGGCTGCCTGTCCTTGCTCCCACATTTTATAAGCCTCTTTTTTCTTTTGAATTCTCCTCAGGAGCAACTTATCCATCCAAGGAGGTCTCCTGGCCCTCCTGCTGCACTTCCTTCTAGTTGGGATGCAACACTCCTGAGCTTGTAGCACGTGATCCTTGAATATCAACCAAGAGTCTTGGATCCCCCTGCCCTCTAGGGCTATATCCCATGGAACCTTACTAAGCAGGTTCCTGAAGAGGCCAAAGTCTGCTCTCTTGAAGTCCAGGGCAGTGAGTTTGCTGCATGCTCTTTTCACTGTCCTGAGGATCTTGAACTCAAATATGAGAGGGATGTTGGTGGCCCTGCTACTTGCAGTGGCAAGTATTGTCAGAAATACATCATTTTTATTCTCCTTGGGAAATAACCATAACTGCTGCTACATCCCTGCTTTCCCCATCATTTACCTGCATAATGAAGAGAGACAGGCTTCGTGGTGGCAAGAATAACTCAACTTTTACCTGGCCAATCCATAAAACCATGTGTGAGGGCTACAGAATAATGCCATAGGATAAGCTAACTGCCCTCTCTGTACTACAAGAGTTCTCATCAGTTGCTGCTTCCCAAGGTTGCGGGTTGAATAATAACAGAAAGGAATTGAAACTGAAAATGTGTAACCTGTACTTACGCCAAATGTACTGTCAGTTACTTCTTTATGAATTTCCCAAACTCCTCAGTGTATTTTCTACCTAATATTTATATTTTGACAAAAGCTTTATTTTTTAATCATTTTGTAGGACATACCTGCAGAAACTGCTCTGTGCTCTGCTACAATTACTACCCAGATCTACTACTTTGCTAGCAATCATTTTCTTTAATGAATCATGAAGGATCCATAATATGTATTCATAATACTTATTTTAGTGCTGTTAAGTCAGTGTGTTCTTGTGGGACTGTGCCATCTGGAGAGCTTTATAAATACTTACAAATACTGCTGACAAGCTGGAGGCAGTCCAGCGGAAGGCCAGTGGGTTGGATAGAGGGCAGGAGCACACAGTACACAAGGGGAAACTGGGGTTCACCTACAGGGGATTTTTGGACAATCTGGTTTTAGAATCATAGAATCATAAAATAGTAAGGGCTGGAAAGGACCTTAAGATCATCAAGTTCCAGCCCCCCTGCCATGGGCAGGGACACCTCCTGCTAAACCATATCACCCAAGGCCTCGTCCAGCCTGATCTTGAACCCTGCCAGGGACAGAGCATTCACAACTTCCCTGGGCAACCTGTTCCAGTGCCTCACCACCCTAACAGGAAAGAATTTCCTCCTTATATCCAATCTAAACTTCCCCTGTTTAAGTTTGAACCAGTTACCCCTTGTCTTGTCACTACAGTCCCTAATGAAGAGTCCCTCTCCAGCGTCCCTATAGGCCCCCTTCAGATACTGGAAGGCTGCTATGAGGTCTCCACGCAGCCTTCTCTTCTCCAGGCTGAACAGCCCCAACTTTCTCAGCCTGTCTTCATACAGGAGGTGCTCCAGTCCCCTGATCGTCCTTGTGGCCCTTCCCTGGACTTGTTCCAGCAGTTCCATGTCCTTTTTATGTTGAGGACACCAGAACTGCACACAATACTCCAAGTGGGGTCTCACAAGAGCAGAGCAGAGGGGCAGGATCACCTCCTTCGACCTGCTGGTCACACTCCTTTTGGTGCAGCCCAGGATACGGTTGGCTTTCTGGGCTGCAAGCACACACTGCCGGCTCATGTTCATTTTCTCATCGACCAACACCCCCAGGTCCTTCTCTGCAGGGCTGCTCTGAATCTCTTCTCTGCCCAGCCTGTAGCTGTGCCTGGGATTGCTCCCACCCAGGTGTAGGACCTTGCACTTGGCATGGTTAAACTTCATGAGGTTGGCATCAGCCCACCTCACAAGCGTGTCAAGGTCCCTCTGGATGGCATTCCTTCCCTCCAGCATATCAACCAAACCACACAGCTTGGTGTCATCGGCAAACTTGCTGAGGGCGCACTCAATCCCACTGTCCATGTCAGCAATGAAGATGTTGAACAAGACCGGTCCCAACACCGATCCCTGAGGGACACCACTCGTTACTGGTCTCCAGCCGGACATTGAGCCATTGACCACAACTCTTTGTGTGGGGCCATCCAGCCAGTTCTTTATCCACCGAGTGGTCCATCCATCAAATTGATGTCTCTCCAATTTTGAGACAAGGATGTCATATGGGACAGTGTTGAACGCTTTACACAAGTCCAGGTAGATGACATCAACTGCTCTACACCTGTCCATCAGTTCTGTAGCTCCATCATAGAAGGCCACCAAATTGGTCAGGCAGGATTTCCCCTTAATGAAGCCAGGAGCTTCCTGAGGGTGTTGTCCCTAGTCTGTTTTTTATTTGCTGTGTACCTGTAGAATCCCTTCCTGTTATCCTTAACATCCCTAGCCAAGTTTAATTCTAACTGGGCCTTAGCTTTCCTAACCTGGTCCCTAGTTTCCCGAACAACATCCCTGTATTCTTCCCAAGCTGCCTGTCCTTGCTTCCACATTTTATAAGCCCCTTTTTTCATTTGTATTTTCCTCAGGAGCTCCTTATCCATCCAAGGAGGTCTCCTGGCCCTCCTGCTGCACTTCCTTCTAGTTGGGATGCAACACTCCTGAGCTTGTAGCAGGTGATCCTTGAATATCAGCCAAGAGTCTTGGATCCCCCTGCCCTCTAGGGCTATATTCCATGGAACCTTACTAAGCAGGTTCCTGAAGAGGCCAAAGTCTGCTCTCTTGAAGTCCAGGGCAGGGAGCTTGCTGCACGCTCTTCTCACTGTCCTGAAGATCTCAAATTCAACCATCTCGTGATTGCTGCATCCAAGGCTGCCCTGGAGTGTCACTTTTCCAATGAGCCCTTCCCTGCTGGTGAGCACAAGGTCAAGCATGGCACCTCTCCTTGTCGGCTCCCCTATTACTTGCAGAAGGAAGTTGTCTTCTACACAATCAAGGAACCTCCTGGATTGCTTGTGCCAGGCCGTACCGTCCTTCCAACAGATGTCAGGGTGGTTGAAGTCCCCCATGAGAACAAGGGCCTGTGAGTGTGAGGCTTTTCCTATCCGTCTATAGAATGCTTTTCTTCTGAGATGTACACACAAAAAGTAGCGAGTCGCAGACTGAAACAGAAGATGACCCCTTTGAGCATAAGGAATAGAATTCTACCCCTGCAAGTGCGGCAGGTTTTGCCTGAGAGACCACAGGATCTCCATCTTCTGGCAAGGCTCTCAGCAGCTTGATCCAGTTTTGAAGATGGCCTTGTTTTGACTACGTGGTTAGAATAGATGACACCCAGAGGTCCCTTCTAACCTAAATTATTCTGTCATTCTCATAAATAAATGTGTCATACTGTCCTGGGTTCAGCAGTAGCAGTCATTTTTCTCAGTGTTAGTAGCTTGTGCAGTGCTGTGTTTTTGAGTTTCAGCCTGGGAACAGTGTTGATAACACCGATGTTTTTAGTTGCTGCTCAGTAATATTTGCTCTCACCAAGGACTTCCTGTGTCTCATGCTCTGCCAGGGAGGAGGGGAAGCCAAGAGGAAGCAGAGACAGGACACCTGACCCAAAATGACCAAAGAGGTATTCCATACCACAGCATGTCATGCCCACTATATAAACTGGGGGCAGTTAATCCAGGGGTTAGATCACTGCTCGGGTTGGGCTGGGTATTGGTTGGTGGGTGGTGAGCTGTTGTATTCTCTTCCCTTGTTATTTCCCTTATCATTATTAATATTGGTGGCAGCAGTAGTTGTTTGTGTTATACCTTAGTTACTGCACTGTTCCTGTCTCAACCCAGTGGCAGTTACATTCTTTCAATTCTCCTCCCCATCCCTCGGGGAGTGGAGGGAGGAAGTGAGCGGCTGCATGGTTCTGGGTTGGCATCTGGGCTTAAACCACAACACATATGTAAGCACAACCGTGTGCATCTCTGTGCTTCCAAGCTCACTGATGGTAGAATGACTGCAGGCAGTGTTGCTAACGCTTTGTGTGATTATGATTACCTAAGTCATCCTACTGAAATGTTCCCTCCTGCCTGTGGCTCACCAGGGAATTTTTTTACCTTGTCTGTGAAAACAGGCTCAGATTTTGATACTCCCACAGGAATTCTCAGGTTTGTATGTGTGTGCTCAGTAGAAACTTGTTTTCATTTAGTAACTGAAATCTCCAAAGATCCTGACATCACAGTTTGCTTAGGCTGTCCTAGCAATTAGCCCTGATGAGCCTGCATGCGCCGCAGATGGAGGGTGTCTGAGCACACAGTGTCCCAGGGCTGCAGAAATGGAGCAGTTTCTCTCAGTGGCCACAGCCAGCTGCTGCAGGCTGGGTTATGGCCAAGCCCTTGAAGCGAGAGCAGGAAGTCCATCTCTTGTGTGCCTTCAGTGAAACCTTGTTGGTGCCAGGGCAGTGTGGAGGAGTGAATAGGTTCAAATTTAGAGGGGACAGGAACCAAACTGGGGGAAAGGGATATGGGCAAGGGTTGTGTTTATGCAGCTGTTTACACATGAGCTGAAGGAGTCCCAGTAGTCCTGTAGATGCCTGTCTGCATTATTTGCCTGCTTGCATGCCTCTTGCATGGACTTCCTGGAGTGACATTATACATGCTGCAGGGGAAGCTTCCTGAAAGTATTAAAATTTTGTTTGGATAAGCTTTAGAGTAAGCTTACCTGCCGTGCAGTTGGATCCAGCTCTCTGTACAGTCTCTACCTGAGTTATCTGTTGCTGGTTTGTTGGCATCATGCAGATATTCCCTAAAGGTGATCTAGCATTGTGAAACTTACAGGCAGATGAGAAAAGAAGCAGACAGGGTCTGAGTTTTACTATTACAAAGAGACATGCAGTACTCCATCCAGAGGCAGTGCAGGACAGCAAGTGTGAAGGATATACACCCAAGGAGCTAGGCTGGACTGGTTTAGATGGGGTGGGAAAGAAGGTACCTGTACAGCATCTTGCTGTGTGTTGGAGGACCACTGTGGCAAGCAAGGAAAAGATCGGGGCTGTCAGAATGGAAAAAGTGGGGCTAAGCACAAGAGCTTGAAGACTGGGTCCTGTGGTAAGGACAAGTCAGAAGCAAATGAGAGGTTTGTGATATTGAGACACAAGGGATCACGTCGGCAAAGTGTCGTGGTTTAAGTCCAGTCAGTAACTCAGAACCACGTAGTTGTTCTCTCACTCTCTGCCATCCCCCCCCCCCCCCACTCCCAGAGTGATGGGGAGGAGAATTGAAAGAATGTATCTCTAAGGGGTTTCAATAAGAACAGTGCAGTAACTCAGGTGTAACACAAACCACTACTGCTACCACCAGCAATAATAAGGGAAATAACAAGGGAAGAGAATACAACAGCTTACCACCTGCCGATCAATACCCAGCCCGACCCAAGCAGTGATCTGGCCCTTCTGGGTAACTGCCCCCAGTTTTACACCCTGGGCATGACGTGCTGTGGTATGGAATACCTCTTTGGCTAGTTTGGGTCAGGTGTCCTGTCTCTGCTTACTCTCGGCTTCCCCTCCTCCCTGGCAGAGCATGAGACTCAGAAAGTCCTTGGTGAGAGTAAACATTACTGAGCAGCAACTAAAAACATTGGTGTTATCAACACTGTTCCCAGGCTGAAAGTCAGAAACACAGCACTGAACCAGCTACTAAGATTGAGAAAAGTGACTGCTACTGCTGAACCCAGGACACAAAGAAATTCACAGAAATGCTCTGCATAAGCCCTACAGCCTACTTTCTTCCAGAGCCTGAATTAGAACTGGATTTCTTTGTCTTACCAGTCTGCTGCTTCATACCAAGGAGATGCAAATTTCACTGGCAAAGCACATGTCCAAGCCAGCTATGGAGCACCAGCAATTAGTCCTTTCCCATCCAGGCAGTGTTGCTGCAGTTGACATTCAGGAAGACTGTCTCATATTTACTGCATGTTTTCTTCCTCTGTGCATACATCTCTTTTCCACTGTGCACTAGAGCTGCAGGGGAAAAAAAAACATAAATCTGCTGGTGACTGAGATTCATATAGGCACAGCACTAGACGTCCACCGGTTTGGTCTCATTAGAAGTAACAGATTAGCATTTTAAGGCATTAAAAAGGGAATATTTTATTACAATTATTTTTTGAATTTAATCTGAACAGGCCTGTACTACATTTTGCAGAGGGTGCCTTCAGGGAATTGTCTAGGTACACCCTGTTCAGCATGAGTAAGCGTGCTAAAGCCAGTCCCACCCTCTCTTCATTTCATCATGAACTAGTGTCTTTATTAGTGTGAGTGATAGGACTTAAATTGCTCAGAAGTCACTGTGATCCTGGCATTTTTAATTTATAAGCCAGCTTTCTAAAAAGCTGTTGAAATGTTAATGGCTATTCAGTGTATCATTGATGTGAACTGAAAAGATGGTTAACATAGAAGAAATTTGCCATTGTCTGTGTCAACAAGAGGTTTCTCACCACAATGACTGTGTCAAAAGGTAAATCCATTTGTAAATTCTGTAACAAATGGCTAAATGCTCCGACAGCTGCATTGTACAAGGCTTTTAGAAAGGATGACAAGGATTCTGTGTCAGCAGCTTGTTGAGAGCTTTGCAGAATTTTAGGGACTTGGTGCCTTTTCACTCACAATATTTGTGAGATTTATTTGATGTTTTTAGTGTTGTGCTCTTTAAGCAGGCTTCAGTAAGTGCTCATGGTCACGTAGCAGAGCTGAAGTTGTCATGGGCCCTTCTGGACTTCAAAATGCACAATAAAGTTCACACAAATGTTCACCAAAATTCTGACTTTTTAGGAATTGGGGTTTTGTTGTCTTGATAGTAAAGTTTGGTGGTTTCTGTGGAGAAGGCAACACAGTTGTCAAATGCACCCTAATTGCACTACGTCAAGATGCCAAGATCTTGAAATGCCAATCTTTGTGTTTTGTTTCCCCCTGGATTGAGCTGAACTAGCCTATTTCCAGCCTCCCTCTTCACAAAGTTTGCTGGGAACTTTTGGCCCTGAGCAGAAGATCTGCATGCTGGTAGGGTCCCAGGGTCTGTCCCTTGGGAGCAGCCTGCTCTCCTGGGCATTCAGCAATGGTGCATCACACGCTGTCAGGGGTGAAAATCAGAGTCAGGAAGTATGGGATATCAAAGAGAAAAGGAAAGAAAATAAATGTAAAGGGAAAGCATCTTGGGAAAAGAGGTGAGGAATTCATTGGTGGAAACAAAGAACTCAGGGAGGGAAAGAGGGAACAAGGGAAGACAAAAAGGAGGAAATGTAAAGTGCAGAATGATTTCTGTCACTAGGTTAAGTGATTAAATCTGAGATCTTCACTGCTCTGGAACAGCATGAAAGGGAATTTATTCACTGAGCTTCCCATCATGTGAATGTTTGTTACTGTTTGTTTTTTTGCAAACTGGACTTAAAAAATGCCAATGTTGCCTTTCCTTTGACTCTCACGCTCCTAGAAGGCTGGCACCAGGTGTGCTCAGTTTCAACTTTAATGTATAAAAGTTAATTGAGTACTTGGATTAGATTATTCCACTGATCATATTTCCTTACTAGTGTGTGCTTGGCCCTACTGCACTATCACACATCACTCACAAACAATACCACATATTTGATTCTTCAGAGTTTGAAAACGAGAGGTATTTCTGGCTCTTCTCACTTACAAGCCGCGATGGCCCCTTCCCTTTGTTAAGCTCTCCTTCTCATCTCTCAGACTGATCGTGGTGTATCATGAGTGACTGGATCCCCAAAGCTATGCATCCTTTGCCTTACCTTCATGTGTAGTTTTGAAGCTGCAGAGAAAGAGTTAATGCTGCATGAACTGCTCCACAAGATTTACAAGGAGGCTGGGGAGGAAAGACCGTAACCTGCAATAAATCTTTTTCCATCTTTCTCTGGTGCAGTCTCAGCAGCAGAATCAGTGCATGGCAAAGTTCAGGAAATACTGAGTTACTTCAATTCTTCGAGTCACTTTTGCTTTTCACAGTTCTGCACAGGGAACAAGCTAAAAACCACCATGAATGCTGTATGAATTCTGGTAAGCTGACAAATTAGCTTTTTTTTTTTTTCACAGCATCAGGAATACCAGCCTTGTTAGTGCTAAATGACTAGATGTTGAAGGGCTTTATTAAGCTGGCTTTCTGTACAGTTTGGTATGTCATCCCGTTTGACATTCTTCCTTCTTTTTTATAAAGAAGACCAAAGAAATTACTTTGCCAATGGGGTGAACATGGGGATGTGGCTTAGAATGTCCCATGCTTGGCTACACTGCCAGAGCAATGCTTATATAGTAACTTGGAAGCAAGCCTGAGGAGACAGGGTATAGTTCAAGAGAAGAGGACAGGACTTCACATCTTTCTAAACCCTTAATTTCACACTATCATTGCCATACTGCTCTTTGTCAGCTCTCTATATATACATTATACATAACTCAGGTTTCCTAGCAGCAGTAAAATTGTATAGCAGGTTTTGGCAGGGAAGTATGAACAGATCTGAGCTTGCTCAGTATTTTCTGAATAAAAGTAGAAAAGAAAGTTTGTATCATGTTGGTGCTACATAACAAATGTTACCAAGTTTGTTACTTACTGATGACGGATGACAAAACTAGGCTGACTAATGAATGTGTAATTTATTTTGTACCAGAAAAAATATTTTAAACCACTGTGTACTCATGTCTGTCTTCCTAGCAGGTTTCTCTTTTCAAAAACATTGTAAAACAGTAATAGCTGTGCCAAGGAAGACCTAAAATTCCTTCAGCCTTGTAACCTTTCTCCTATATCTTCAGTGGTTGCTTACCAAATGCACACTGAAGAGCAGAAGAATAGATCAGGCACTGGATATTCTGCCTTCTTCCAGTGTTGTGTGTTCGGGTAGGGGAGGCTGGAACCAGAGGTGGTGCCTTGATATTTATCACCCACCACCTGTGAGGTTTTTTTCCTGTGAAGTTGACAATTGTCCTCTTGAACATGCAGATGTACAAAATTTTAGTGTCCCAAATGCTATGTCATAAGGACTTCCACAACTCAACTACAAGTTGAGTGGAGAAATATGTCTTTTTTTCCTCTGAATCTGCTACTTACAAATTGCATTAGCATCTGCCCTTCTTTTATTTATTTCAAGAAACAGTGAATGGTCAATCCCAGGTCATCTCTTCTGTTCTTTCTAAAACTAGAAAAATCTCCCTACTAAGCTATCTCTTTTCCAGGCTGGAAAGTCCTAGCTTACTTAATCATTAAAAAATCTCTTGTTAGCTTTTTTGATCACCTTGTCTGAAAACAGTTCAGGATAGGAAATCATTTTCCTTTCCAGCAGTGCTGAAGGGAGGAAAAAGAGATATGTATATGTGACCATGCATGTGTACGTGCACTCCTGCCCTCTGCACCGTGGTGGTTTTGTACTCACAGGTAACACCATTGTAGGACTGGCACATCGCAAGTGGGTGAGGGCAGACCAGAGCACAGAGAGCCCAATCATGCAAATCCACTGCAAATACAATGGCAGCTGTTTGAAAGAAGTTTGTTGGCTTTCTTCATGATAATGGGTAATGACTTATCTCCTGCAAGGCAACATTAGACACTCCTTTGTAGTGCTGCCTCTCTAAATGCTTAAGCAACTGATACTTTAATCTGCTCATCAGTTAACAGGTTTTGAAAAGGGCTTGGCAATTTATGAGAAAAAGGATCCTGATTCGAGCTCAAAATATTTGCTGAATGATTTCTAAAAGAAGAAAACTTGTAAAAACATATTTCATTTATAGCTTGGTGAAACTTACTAGTTACGGTTGGGGCCAGGTGTAGATTTCTGTCAGCATTTTGCCACTGTTATAGGAATTTCTGACATGTGCCACCATGTTCTGTGCCCTCAGGGCTCAAAAGGGATCATTCCTGGGCTTGGTTTCCCAGCTCAGATAACAACACAAACATATCACCAAGAAACCGAGACCTATGCTGACCTACAATAGCATTATATAAGCAGTCACTTTAATAAACGTAATAGGTATGTCTGTGTCTTGTGTGATAAAGCTATGCCCTGTGCAAGCGGAAAGTGCGAATCTAGGCGCGGTGTGAAGCCCTCACTGTGGTGAATAAAGGAGTTGGGTTTCCACCAGATGATGGTGTGTTCCAAATTGAAAAGGTGTTTTCGAAATCAAGAACACCTAAGTACTTCACTTGAGCAAATCGCTTTCTCTGATCTGTTTAGGATTTCCAGAAAAAACAGGAGTCTGATACTGAAATTGTCATCTTGAATAAATTACAGCAAAACATCAGCAGTTGAATACCATATTTTGTAGTGGGATGTGTAAGGAAGACTTAGCAGATGGTGTTGTTCTGCTACTCATACATATTTTAATATGTTTCTGGCCTCTCATATCTCTGCTCTGTCATGTGGACAATATGTCTACCCAAACTTCTCTAACTACTCTTCCCATCTTCCTGTTACTACTCTAACTACTCTTCCCATCTTCCCATTTTTCTCTGTTATGCTAAGATAAAAGTCCAAAAACGATGGAGTTTGAGGGTTTTTTTGCAATTATAGCCACAGTCTCTTGACTACCATAATTCTTCTTTTTTCTCATTTGAAGTGTTGTGATTTAATTTGGATGCTTACCTCAAGCTTAGTCATCTAGAAATAAACCTGGTTTTCAGTACAACAGTATTTCACATGTATTTCCCATGTTGTCTTTGTTGGAGAAATTTATACTTTGTTATGTATCTTTTTAATGATAATTTGACATTTCCATTTCTTCGTCCTTGTATAGCTAAAAAGTATAGTTAAAGAGTAAGAAAAATGGTAAGAGTGAAAATAAAACCCTCCAGTTTTTCAGATTTCAGACAAAGCAAAGCTAGGTGGTAAGCTTGTATAAAACTTCATGCTGTTGTTATTTCCTAAACTGACTTGCTTATTCCTCTTTAATATACATGTCTCTCAAATTTGTTGGAGTCAGAATTGCTGGAGCTGGTTATACTGTCAACACAGACCTGTTACCCAAAATTCCAGGTTCATTTGGTCAGTATAAATTGCAGTCCATAAGTCCATGTGTGGCAAGTGCAAACCATGCAAGCTGATTTATCTTTTTTGCTCATTCCTGCTGCTGGAGTCACACCATTAGTCAGGACAAGGGACCAGATGGATTTCTGCTTGACCCTCTTACTCCATACCACATTCACCCCCATCATTTTTAAGCTGGCACTCAACTTAAGGCACCTCATAAGGAGCAAGGGTGGTTGTTGGCTTTTTCCCCCAAAATGAGCCAGTGAAAGAACTGGGCTCATCTGTGCCTGGCTGCTCATTACCAAACCTTCTTCACTGGTGCCTCACACACATGCTGGCACAAGCCTTTTTGCAGTCACGTGGGAAGTTGGTTTGAGGAACTGATTTGGCTGAAAAGTACTCGGTTTTCCCCCCTTAGTGCTAGCTGTCACCTGCTTCCCTTTCCTGGTCTAGCGTACCACCTGGTCATTCAGGCTCTTGCAGCAAGAGAGTGAGTGGCCCTGGAGCCTCCTTTTTCCAGCCCTCTTTCCACAGCTAGCCATGCCTTCTGCAGGAGTTGACTAAAGTCAAGGAGGAGAGATCAGTGTCTCCCTATGCCAGATCAGAGCACCTCAGCTCCTGCCTTAGGGGCATGAATTATGGTCTGTGAAGTTCGAAGGCAAGAATCCATGTCTTCTCACCCAGAAAGCATGCTTAGAAGCCTAAGGAAAGGAAAGGTGGTAGATCCCACCCCGAACAAGGAAGGCTTTGGGACAGCATTCATGGCATGTGTCCATGACACCCTGGGAGGCATTTGGTTGAGGGAGTTTTCACAACACTGTGCTGGGGTTGTTAAAGAAGACATGTCGGGCTTGTTCGTAGAGCTCAGACACAACAGATTGGAGCATGGAAGGATTCCCTGCGCTCCTTTGCTTTGATACTAGCAGGGAACCCATGAACAGATTACCTAGCCTGTAGCTGTTGTATGTACTATTCCTTCTGCTTAGTGGAAATACATTATTTTAGGTCATGATTTAATTTACTATCTAGGTTTCTTGTCTTCGTATGGTCAAGAAAATACATGGTAGCATTGGATCCCAATCAAGGGACCAAACTGAGCTAGGTCTGCATAAATGAGGTTCTTGGGAGTTTGACATAATGATAAACCTGCATCAGGTAGTTGTGTCAAAAGGCATTGCAGGTCCTGTAAGCGCGAAGAAGAGCTTTGTGAGCTGTGGGTTGTAATAGCACCATTAATTTTAAGTTTACGCTGCCTGGGAGCAGCAGCATGTACTCAGAAATCCCTTGCAGAGCCAATCCTGGCCACACATGCTGCAGCATGGGGAACACTGCTCCTGATCCCTATCATCAGGATCACAACCCTTCACAGCTCAGTTGTCCTCTCTTCTCTTAACTGTTGTAATTTCTTTTCCTGTGTAACATCTGGAGACATTCAGCAGGACGAAGCATAGGAAGAGTGAGCTGTGTGATTGCGTGGACACTGCCAGATAAGATTCATGGTTTTGCTTACTTTTTCTAAGAGCAGCTGTAGAAAGAAAGATTTTCATGTTTCTTAAGTTATCAACATTTTTTTCATATTTTATAAGTAAAATAGTATTCTTCGTATTTTTATTGTCTTGGGCCTGACTCTGCTGTGCTAGGTCTACACACAGTTGGTAATCATACATCCTGATACCATATTCTGTGCAGATACAGCAGAATTGGTTTGTGTTTTATTTCAGGAGTAACTATCAGAATGTGATGGCTTGTATCGTTCACTGTAGTGTTGTCTTGGTCACCGAGATAAACAGGCTGACAGAAACATTGACGTTCCGCATAAACTCAAAACTTTGCAGATTTTGGTGCTCTTTAGAGCCTTAAACAGCCCCTGTGCAGTTTGCATATTCCCTCAGGACATTGATCTTTATATGTGGCATGGTGCTGAGTGGTTCAGAGTAGGTAGAAGCAATCAGTATAGCCTCCCTAGGCATGATTATTTTTTCCAAAACATAAATGAATACCTGGTTCTAGCATTACTTTTAGCCCAGCTATAAAAAGAGGGTGATGGAAGTCACAGGAGGGGCCCCACATAGGGACTTCCAGCTCAGCTCTTGCAAGCCATGGGGCAAACCCTCTTACACTTGCGTCGCTAAAAGCAGCAGCTGAAGAAGAATTTGCCTCTAGAGAGAAAGCATCCAAGTTTGAAGTGCTGAGGTCAGCTTTCCTGACATTAGTCCAGCACTGTAAGCAGCATTTAGCACTAGTGAACATCTGCTGAAGAAGGGCTTTTAGTGGAAATAGTATTTTTCTTTTGGTAAAGTCTCTACTGCAGTGTTTCAGGAGACAAAGCCATGTTTTTCACAGTCTGCAGGGTTCAGTATTAATGGTTGATGTAAACCTGTCTGACTGTTCGGAATCATTCTAGCCTAACAATCAATGATGAAGAGCAAACATTACGGGCTTTTATTGATGAGTTCACTTTTCAGACATGCCAGTAAGTACAAGTGGGTCTGAAATGTTGCAACATATACAGACTGTTTGTTCGCTTTTACCATCTACTTTCTGTCCTAAGCTTTCTGAGATCTAATCTTTTGCTGTAGCTAATATGTTTGTGTTGTGCTTCTTGAATGTCAACCTTCCACAGAAATACTTTGCTCTTTCTTTTTTTCTGTTTTCATTGAAAAATAGTGCTGCAGCTACCCGGCATAGAAAAGATTGAATTTTCTGAAGGAACCAGCATTTGTTTCAGATGATTTTTTTGTCTGTCAGTGACAGCTTGTGCATGAGCTTAGGCTGATTCTTAAGGCAAACACCAGTTTGTGCAGTTTTTACTTTCTGACTTTTTGGAAAAAACAGAATAAGTATTACCTGTGGCTATAATACAGAAGAATTGGTATCACTGTCAAGTTCAGTTGAATAAACCATACGTGCATATTTGTGCAGGGGCTTTCTGTCCACAGGCAGGTGTATGTCACTGAATCTTACCTTCATATCTTCTTATGTAAAATTATTTAGCCAATCTTCTTTTATAGCTTCTGGCTCTCTGATGCTTACTCAAGCACTCAGCCAAGTGTTTGTTTTCACTAAGTAAGGCAGCAGGAAGAGCTGGCCTCTCTTGTGCCATCAAGTTTGTATGAGGCTCTCTTGCTGTCCAGAGTTGTAAATGGCTTCAAATCTCCTACCCTTGAAATCAGCTTGGCACCAGGCAGCCGTTCCCCACTGGATGAGAAGCATCACCTCACCCTGCTCTGCTGCTGTGTGTGGTGAAAGATAGCAGAATTGCTGCAAAGAGCTGCAGTGTGGTGCCTGAGGCAGGTGGCATTCACCCAAATGACAGGGACAGGGAACAGGGAGACTGCACAGGCAAGCAAACAGCCTTCTAGTGCAGGGACGGGCAGTGACGAACCCACTGTCAGGCAAAAGCAAACCTCTCATTGCAAATACAGCTCTTTGGGATACAAAGAATCACAAAATTTCCATTCACTTTTAGCAGTTGCTTCCTATAGCATACATGTAAAAAGAAGCAGCTTCCAAGTATAGGTGTCAGGATTTATAGCTCATGGTTGCTTGAGCTTGAGGATTTATAGCTCATTTGTCTTGCTTCTCAGTGCCTTTTTTTTTCCTCTGCCTTTTTCCACCTACTTATTCTGGGCTGCTTGTAGCTCAATGTAACCTCTGAAGTAACTGAAAATACAGAGTTATTTAAAGGTTAGATGAGGGGTTCAGCACTGTAATTCTCAAGGTAGAGGTTCTGCAACTGTCTCTGACAAATTCTGTTGAAACATGGCCCATAATATATAATTCACCTCACCTTTCCAAACTTGTGCTGGCCCTACAGAGCCTTCAAGGTTTAGCATTTGCTTAAATAAACCGAGGCAGTATGATTTAGTGTATAATTAAGAATTGTATCTAAGTAAAAGGGTGACATTTCACAAGATCACTCTTTTAACAAAAGCAGATGTCTGTATAGTGTAAGAATGCCAATAATGAAGAAGACTTTTTGAACCCAGTTAAAATTGCAATCAAGAAACATAGTATAATGCAGAAAATATACTACGTTAGATGTCAAAATTGTTAGTTTTCCCCTTTTCAGGTACTGCTTTATCTTTAAAATCTGATCAATGAACATATGCTTATTGTAGATTTTTAAAACTCTACCCCTTAAAATTTTGGAAAATATCGCTATCAAAATCTTCCTGTTGAAAAAGGAGGTAACATGGTTCTTTATTGAGGTCCATTGCATTTGGACCTACCAGGACTAATGTGAAAGATCTGTGACTTTGTGGCATCATGATGACATCTATGAGACTTCCTTAAAGACACATTCCAGGGCAATTTTTTTAGAGAAATCTAAAGATCCTGAGCAAAATTGGTAAATCACACAGGATATTAAATAAGGCTGCCAAAATTAAATGTGGTAGAGTAGCCTTCTACCCAAAAATAAACTATCTCAGTTTTGTCTCTGTTTGTCTTTGTTTACACAAGTGTAAAACACTCATGTAAATTCATTTTACCTGCTGATGTTGATTCATACAATTGTAAATCCAGCGCCAGTTAGAGAGGAATCTTCCACCAAAGTGGAACAGTTTCCTAAAGTAAAACCTAATAGCATCGCTCAAGGATGGTCTCACATGAATTATCCTTATAGCTAATTCCATTTATTGTTTTAAAGACTAAACCTCTTGCACTCATCATGTGTTTCTGCTCACCTGTAGAGGGGGTGATTCAGTCACTTACTCCCATGTGCCTCAGTGTGCAAAAAATGTAGTTTTGGTCATTTTACATAACTACAGCTTGCAGTTGTTGCTGAGGAAATTATTCTTGAGACCTGTCTGAGTAGCAAAGTCTTTCTCTTACTGTGCAGGGAATGTTGATGGAATTACACTTGCTGAGGCCATAGTCAAGATACCAAAATCTGGCTAAATGCCAGATTCAGGGGATTGTGGGTTGATGTAAGCTCAATTTTCTCTTACTAAGGCATTGGAGCAAAATCAACAGAAAGACTGCCAGCTTAAATGGTTCATTTGTTGACACTTGCAGAATAGCAGAGGGATACCAAAGGAAAATTTAAGAGAACAAGGAAGTTGGGCCAGAAGTGAAGTGGCACACAGTCACTATGGGAGATGAGTTCTGCAGTACTTGCCCTCAGGCTTTCCAAAGCTACAGGGTCTCCAGAGCAGAAAAGGTGTAGCTCATAGTAGTAATACCTCATGCCAATCTATAGCACATATATCAGTGATTAACACAGGGACTTAGAAACGTGAATGTAAATGGAGCTTCCTGACTGATTGGCAGTGCAGTTCTAGCACACCAAAGCAACTTCTTGGTGCCAGGATTTTCTGAGTAATCATTTTGGCTTTGGCAACAGTTCTTTCTTCTCACTTTCTAAGCTCAGTTTGGATTCATGTAATGAACCTCTCTTCTTCCCCCTTTTTCCCACTGTAAAAAAACAGAGAAATGCATATGTCACCATAATTTTAGGGAGATTATGTGTGATTATTTGAATGATAGCTTGAATGAGGACATGTACTCTTAATGTATTGTGTATTGAATGTCCAGAACCTGCTGATATCAAGTGTGGACTTGAAAGCTCCTAGAGGATAACTATTCTATGGTTCAATGGTTCTGTGATTCTGTGATAAGCAAGTACTATTACAGGTGGTATGTAAGATGATTTTTTGACTCACCTGTATTTCTTTGATTGCTTGAAACAGTTATTAGTTGTACCCTTATTGACAGTGCGTATTAGTCTTTTGCTAATTTAAATAAACTGTGAAAACTGTGTTGCTTCTGCATGAATGTCACTCAGGTGAATGAACATAATATCCTTTAAGTCTGTGCTTTTGTCAGAAGTGTAGTCCTCTTGGGCATGCTGAAGACTAATATAACTAATTCTAGAGACCTAGGTTGGTCATTAGTTAATTTGAATGTTTCTCTTTATTTTGTCCAGTAAGGAAATGGCTGTTTATTCAAATGAAAATCAGGTCTTTTCTCTACACTCCTCCTATGGTTATTTGAAAAGACACTGGAAGAAAATGAGAAACAAATCAAATGAGAAATGCCCATTTTTTTAATAGTGATGAAACTTCAAATCTGTCCCTGGATCCTCTGTTTCAAGTACTGAGAAGAAAAGCCCACACCACCTCTGCCAGCAGCTCTTCCTTAACTAATCTCTGAAGCCCAGGACTCACAGCACTGGGTTCTCACCAAGAGGGAGTGGGTGTTAGAGAAAATCAGACTCAGCTGAGGATACATACAACTTAAATCACTTTTAGCAGTTTGTCAGAAAAAAAATATTTCCTTTACAGATTACTGTGCTTTTGAATATGATTGTTTTGTCCAAGTCTCCTCTGCAACAGTGAAATGAGTCTGGAGGCTTACTTCGGGGCACTCAGCACCATACAGAGGATCAGAAGATTCTTTTAGACTTATAGCCAGATCACAGAAATAAAAGCTGAAGGAAAATATGTATTATTCTGTTTAGCACAACTCCCTTCTGAGTCATGAATCCTCCCTATTTGCATTTTGTCTGGTGCTTTGTTTGTCCTAGAGCTGAATCGCCAATACTTCAGGGAAGGAGGGATGAGTGTAGTTTTTCCACTGCTAACTTAATTCCATCAGTCTAATATCATTGGCATGGTTTCTCTCTCATTTGGTATTTACATCATCCTGGATTTCAGAGAAGTTAAAATGTATCCAGCTCAGCAACTTTCCCATTTTGGGAAGAAGGTCAAATAGTCCCTGTTTGTAACTTTAAATGTGTCAAATACATTTCCTTTCATGTGCATGAGTCCCGCTGGGATCCAGAGTCATGGCCAAGAACTGATTGGTACTCTGGTTGGTTGGTTGGGTTTTTCCTAGTTTGTAAATTAGCAAGATTTTTACATGATACACCACAATACTGGCTGAATTTCTAACAATTAAGAGTGGAGATTGTGCTTTATAAATAATGTTAAAAGGACAGTCTGGTCCCTTCCAACCCAAACCATTTTATGATTCTGTAAGTCTGTTTAAACAGGGGACAGAACTGTTGTGACAATCATTTTCCTTTTGAAACCCAACTAAGCAGGATGCTCTTACAAGATCACTGCAAAATGCAAAGAGGATAAATAAAGTGGAGAACAATGCTTTTGTTCTTCTCTAGAGTGTTTCTAAAATTTCACTGGACGACTGGAAAAAGGGAAATACAACCCCCATTTTCAAGAAGGGGAAAATGGATGACCCAGGAAATTACAGACCAGTCAGTCTCACCTCTGTGCCTGGCAAAATCTCGGAGCAGATTCTCCTGGAAGGCATGCTAAGGCATGTGAAAAACAGCAAGGTGCTTGGTGACAGCCAGCATGGCTTCACTAAGGGGAAATCCTGCCTGACCAGTTTGGTGGCCTTCTATGATGGGGCTACAGAACTGATGGCCAGGGGTAGAGCAGGTGATGTCATCTACCTGGCCTTGTGCAAAGCTTATAAGGATGCTGAGGAGGGACTCTTCATTAGGGACTGTAGTGATAGGACATGGGGTAATGGGTTAAAACTTAAACAGGGGAAGTTTAGATTGGATATAAGGAAGAAGATCTTCACTGTGAGGGTGGTGAGGCACTGGAATGGGTTGCCCAGGGAAGCTGTGATTGATCCATCCCTGCCAGTGTTCAAGGCCAGGTTGGACGGAGCCTTGGGGATGACATGGTTTAATGTGAAGTGTCCCTGCCCATGGCAGGGGGGTTGGAACTAGATGATCTTAAGGTCCTTTCCAACCCTAACTATTCTATGATTCTATGATTCCTTGAAGCTGGTGATTTATAGTTTATGATTATTGCAATAATAAAGCTATGAATTACTGAACAAGTAAATATCCTGTCTACAGTAATAAAAGAGACACGCTGAAAAGCACAGGAGAAACACTGCATGCCAGAATGCTCTGAAATACTAAAATCAATTCAGTTTTCTTTGGGATCCAAGAAAAGTTATTATGGTCCACACATGCAAAACCAGTGAAAATACCATAGAACCCCCCATATACTTTACAGTCTCTGCAAAGATTATGTTGGATGGTTCTTATCATGAAGAATTTTAAAGATTCAGCAAGACTTTCAGTCTTCAGGTATTCAAAGCCAGATAATTTTCAGTTGTCCTTGTCACTGATCAGAATATGGGAAGGAACTCCTCTGACTGCTTTGGAGGTTCAGCTTTTATTCAGTGCACGTGCCCTTGTTGTAGCAGGACTTCTCCAAGGAATCTCTGAATGAAACAGGTCAGTGATGTCTGTTGGAGTTTCACTCCACGTTTGGAAGGTAACAAATGATCCTCCTGATAACAGCTCCTGGGTGTTTTTTGCCTCCTTAGTTTCTATATTGACAGTATATATGTGGTGACTGTAACAGGGAACTTAACCTCTAGACTGAAGAACAAGATAGCTGCTGACTTTTGGGAGAATCCTTCAAAGACATCAGTTAGTTGTTCTGTGGACAAAACTGGCATTTTTCCTTCACTTATTTCACTTGACTAAAAACCACACCAAATTGTACTACTTCAAATTTCAAATGGAGATTGATGATTTGTACTCCATGGCAGTCTCTGTAGAGCACTGTGTACGATTCTTCTGTTGTGTGTTACTGCACATAATTCAGCAGTCATTATTTTGAAGACTGGTTAAAATCTGCAAAAGCCAGAAGTACCTTAAAAGTTCAGCAGTGGGAAGCACAAAAATCTACGGCTTTATACTGCTCTTCCAAAAGCAGCGTAAATTAAAAGACCAAATGTCAAGAATGAGGCCAGATTGAGGGCCAGTATCTTTGTGAGTTACTTAATTCAAATGTAACAAGGGGGGGGGGGGGGATATAAAGAACCAGAAACATCAGTATGCATTTGTATATAACCAGCATTGTTTCATTGATAAAATACAGAGTTTGGGATGTGGTGTCATCGTAATCGACAATACACAGCTGCGTCTGTCTAATGAAACCTGGCAAGTTCATGGCCCTGCTTATAGGGCACCTAGTTATTGAAAACTTGTTAGATTTGTGAGGAAGACCTCAGTGTTTCTGTCACACTGCCATTATTCTGAAGGTGTCCTTAACATCAGTGCACTGTGTCATTGCTTGCATGTTTCTTTTCACATTGTTGTTACAGCCACCTGCTTTCTCCTCATCTCTTACCTCAGAATTTCTTTTTGGTGATCCCAGATACATGCAATTTATTCTCTGTGCTATCAGAATATGTATGTGCCAGACCAAGAAACTATCATCTTCACTGTTCAAGCTGACACTGTGATTGCAAGCTTGCGTCACCTTACACGTTTCAGTTGCAGTTTGTCAATATTAAGTTTCTTCTGCTTTTACCTCAAGTCTTTTGCTACCCTTTTCTGTCTCCCTCTCACACACACTGACGTGTCCTATCACGCTTTTCTTTCCAAACATATAGTCTTCTTTTCTCATCCTTTTTTCTTTCTGTGCCTTTGTTCTTCTTTACCTTGTGCTCTCTGCTTTTGCTCCCTTTGTCCACTCCCGCCACAGATGTTAGTTGTGCTGTAACTTTTCCTTTGTAAAAACACCTTCCATGCAGCTGTGCCATTGGCAGCCCCAGGCCCACCTGCACTCAAGCCAGGCTTGGAGTTGTCTTGTCCCAGGTCAGGCTGAAGCATGGCTGTCCTGTGCAAGCACTCACACCAGTGCTGTTGAAGCCCCCTCTCTGTGCAGTATCTTGTTGATAGCACATGGAGTGATGTTAAAACAACAGGGCTGAGTTGTCTGATTTAGCCAGGACCATCAAGAAGTGCCCTAGCGTAACTTTTCCATGAAGGTGATTGTAAAGCTGTAGTCCTTAACCTGTTTTCATACCTAACAGTCTCCCCCCACTCCCTGAGTCTGGGGTGGTGAGTGTCAGCTTGGAGCCCAATTTGGGGATGCTGGATTATACTTCAGCTTGTCTTTCCGGAAGAAGGCAGTCCTGGTTCCAAGCACCCGTACCTGGCAGCTTTAGAGGGCCTGTGTCTCAGCTAGGACATCCCCTCACCACTGTGTGGAGGCTTCATTGCAGTGAGCAATGGGTTTGCTTTTAGGCAGCTGTTAGCTTCGAACTGGGCTTCAGACTGGGAATGCTAGTACATGTGCAGAAGAAAGAAGGTTGCTGGAGATTTTTGTCAGTACTGTAGTATTCGTTTGCTATGAGAAGGGCATGGAAGACTTTTTGTGATGTTTGCTTATTGCACATACTGTTTGCCTGCAGGACCTCATTTGTGCTTCTGTATTTTCTCATATGCCCTACTACATAATGTGAATCAATACTGAAGAGCAATCAATAGCCATAACAGATAAAATCATTATTCATTATTATTTTTATACACACTTTATTGAAAATGTAATTTCAATTTAAGTTACAACTATATAAGCAATTAAGAGATAATTGGAAATGGGGTTGTTACATTAACTGCCTTCCATTTACAAATACTGTGACCTCCAGTTCTACTCCCCTTTATATGTTATATATCTAGGCAGGCCAGTTGATACAGCTTGCCTGTGACAGACATCATGTGATTCCACTACTGCACATGGGAAGGCATGATTTGGAAAGCACACACACAAGACCATGGAACATGGCACGTATTTATTCACATTCTTGCTCGTTCATGTAATGTCTTGTGGCCAATACTACTGAGCAATACTGCTTTCACCCTAGCCCTGAGCCTTGCTTATTTTTGTGTGTACCTTTATGGACACCACATCTATAAGCCACACTGATGGCTGGTCTGTGGACTCAGAAAGTGGGGGAAACCAGTAGTATAGCCACTGAGCTTTGATGCTGTGGAAAAGTTCTGCTTCAGCAAAGTTTTTCTCTTTTAACTGTATCAATCTCACTTGACCAGAAAAAAAAAAAAAAAAACAACAAGAGAACAACATGATATAGAAGAGCCATTGCCTCTTCATTCAGTGTTACCAAGCTCCATAGTTGTTTTTTTATTCTTTTGTTCATTGATTATGTTGCAAACTTGCTAAAAAGATGTTTCTGGCATTCCCCAAAACACTGTGCACACCCCCATCTATTAAGTGGAGATGCCTACATATTATTGCTCAAAATAAAACAAATCCACTGCGCAGGCCCGAAGGGTTTACCCATACTTGCAAAGCCCTGTAGCAACAGGCGAGGGACGGAACAGCAGGTGATAAGGTGCACTGGAAGTCACAGACCCAACCCTGCATGCAGGCGGTTCAGGACATTGGTCGCTCGAGACTGACCCAGGAGATGACAGTCTTGTTCGGCAACATCCTGAATGACCAAGCAGCCTTTTTTTCAAGGAGAGCACTGCTTGCTCCATATGGAGAGAGGCCTAGAAAAGGTGTCCTAACCAAAGCTCATCTCCCCCTCCACGTGGTTGGCTAGCTGTGGCCAATGGGCATCTTCTGTTGTGGTCGATTAAAGACAAAGAGACAAAGGCATACACCTGCTTCCAAAGGTGTGTCCAGATTGACACTCGCATGATGGAACATCAGAACCATGCTTGATACAGTGAACAGTGGGCATTCCAAGCGCTGTTCTGCACTAATTGCCCATGAATTGTCACAACTTAACATCGATATTGCTGCTCTCAGTGAAGTTCGCCTTCATGAGGAAGGTAGCCTTAAAGAACATGGTGCCGGCTATACACTCTGCTGGTCAGGGAAATCCAAAACTGAAAGTCATCTTTCTGGAGTTGGCTGCATGATTAAAAACTTGAAAATTTGCTGATAGGTCATTCCGATCGTATTATCTCCTTACGTCTTCCACTACACAATAAGCAACATGTTGTTCTTTTCAGCATGTATGCTCCAACTCTGCAAGCTGGCCCTGCAGAAAAAGACAAATTCTACTCTGATCTGCGTTGCATCACTCAAAAGGTTTCTATAGATGGTAAGATCATAATCCTTGGTGACTTCAACGCCCGAGTAGGTAAGAACTTTGAAGCCTGGAAAGGAGTACTAGGCAAGCACGGTGTTGGTAGCTGCAGTGGTAACAGTCACCTCTTGCTAGAGTTTTGTGCAGAGCAGCAGGTTACCATCACTAACACTATTTTCCAGCAGAAAGACAGCCGGAAGACAACCTGGATGCATCTTCAGTGTAAACATTGGCACCTTATTGATTATGTCTTAGTGCGCCAGAGAAATGTTCATGATGTCTGTCACACCTGTGTCATGCCTAGTGCAGAATGTCAAACAAACCACCACCTTGTGCGTTGCAAACTTCCACTTCAAGCCCAAACGTAAGAGGGGCAGCATTTCAAGGAGGAGGCTCAATGTTAATAATCTCCAGATAGCTGCAGTGAGGGACAGCTTTCAGGCTAATCTCCAAATTAGGCTTGAAGACCATCTTACACATTCTTCTCCTGAAGTGCTTTGGCAGCATATTAAAAATAGCATCCTGCAGTCCTCCGTAAAATCCTTTGGGTTCTCCTTAAAGAAAAACAAAGACTGGTTTGACGGTAACAATCAGGAGGTCCAGGAATTGCTGACAAAGAAGAGATCTGCCCATCAAGCACACCTTGCTCAGCCACTTTGCCACGTAAGAAAAGCAGCCTTTCTTCTTGCATGTAGTAAACTCCACCAGAAACTTTGAGACACACAGAACATGTGGTGGCTCAACCTAGCAGAAAAGACTCAATTATGTGCAGATTTGGGTGACCACAGAGAATTCTATGAGGCTCTAAAAGCAGTGTATGGAGCCACATTTCAGGTTCAAAGCCCCTTACTTAGTGCAGATGGCCAAACGCTTCTTACAGATAAAATCTCCATCCTGAATCGTTGGTCTGAACAATTTCAAACAGTCTTTAGTGCTAACTGTGTAGTCCAAGGCGAAGGAATCCAGCACATTTTACAACATCCGGTGAAAAATGAATTGGATATAGCCCCTACCATGGGAGAGACTCTTAAGACTATACAGCAGGTGAAATCTGGCAAGGCAAACGGGGTCGATGGAATCCCACCCGAAATCTGGCAGCACAGAGGCCAAACACTTCATGCTAGATTTCATGAGCTAGTTGTGCGCTGCTGGGAACAAGGTAAATTACCATCAGATTTTCGTGATGCAATCATCATCACTCTGTATAAGAAAAGAGGTGTAAAGTCAAACTGCTCAAGCTACCGAGGTATAAATCTGCCCTCCATTGCTGGAAAAATCCTTGCAAGAATACTATTGAACAGAGTAGTACCTGCTATCACAGAAGAACTTCTACCTCGAAGTCAGTGTGGTTTCAGAGCTAATAGAAGTACCACAGGCATGGTATTTGTTCTCAGACAACTGCAGGAAAAGTGTAGAGAACAGAATAAGGGGCTCTATGTAACTTGTTGACCTCACCAAAGCTTTTGACATTGTGAGCAGAAAAGGCCTGTGGCTGATCTTGGAACGATTAGGTTGTCCCCCCAAGTTCCTCAAAATGATTATTCTGTTACATGAGGATCAGCAAGGCCAAGTCAGATATGGCGATGCACTCTATGAACCCTTCCCAGTAACCAATGGTGTGAAACAAGGTTGCATTCTCACACCAACTTTATTCACAATCTTCTTCAGCATGATGCTCCAAAGGGCTACAGTAAACCTCGATGAACAAAACAGCATTTATATTCAATATCGTACTGATGGGAGCCTATTCAGTCTAAGGCGGCTGAAGGACCACACTAAGACCCCAAATCATCTTGTCCGTGAGCTGCATTTTGCTAACGATGACACCCTTGTTGCTCACACAGAAGCAGCTCTGCAGTGTTTAACATCTTGCTTTGTGGAGGTGGCTGAGGTTTTGGGGCTGGAAGTCAGCTTGAAGAAGACAGTAGTTCTCTACTAACCTGCACCACAAGAAGATCATCACCATCCAGATGATTAAGGGAGTGGAACATCTCCCTTATGAGGAGAGGCTGAGGGAGCTGGGTCTCTTTAGCTTGGAGAAGAGGAGACTGAGGGATGACCTCATCAATGTTTACAAATATGTAAAGGGTGAGTGTCAGGATGGTGGAGCTAGGTTTTTTTCAGTGATGTCCAGTGATAGGACAAGGGGCAATGGGTGTAAACTGGAGCATAGGAGGTTCCATGTGAACATCAGGAAAAACTTCTTTACTGTGAGAGTGACAGAGCACTGGAATGGGTTGCCCAGGGGGGTTGTGGAGTCTCCTACATTGAAGATATTCAAGGCCCGCCTAGACAAGTTCCTGTGTGATGTACTCTAGGTTACCCTGCTCTTGCAGGGGGTTGGACTAGATGATCTTTTGAGGTCCCTTCCAACCCTTGGAATTCTGTGATTCTGCAATTCCCAGATTACCATTGGTGAGTCAGAGCTTAAGTCAGTTCAGCAGTTCAGCTATCTGGGAAGCATTATTTCCTCGGATGCCACGATCAACAAAGAGACAACAGAATAGCAAAGGCATATAGAGCCTTCAGAAAACTCATAAAAGAGTCTGGTGCAATAAACACCTGAAGAGAAGTACAAAGATCAGTGTCTATAGAGCCATTGTACTGTCTACTCTTTTATATGGGTCTGAATCATGGGTTATCTACCGCCATCACCTACGACTCATCGAACACTTTCATCAGCACTGCCTCCATACAGTTCTAAACATTCATTGGACTGACCATGTGTCAAATGTTACTGTCCTTCAACAGGCAGCGGTCACCAGTATCGAGGCCATATTGCTGAAACTGCAGCTGCGCTGGGCAGGGCACGTCTCTAGGGTGAAGGATCATCACCTCCCTAAGATTGTGTTTTACGGTGAACTTGGCACCGGTTCCCGCAACAGAAGTGCCCCAAAGAAGAGATACAAGGACTCCCTGAAACAATACCTTAGCCTTGGCCATATTGACTACCATCAGTGGTCCACCTTGGCCTCTAATTGGGAGACTTAAAGACACACCATACATAATGCCGTTATTTCCTTTGAGAACATATGCAAAGCTAGTCTCGAGGAGAAAAGACAACGCAGAAAGAATTGCGCCCTGCCTATACCACCCAAGGGGACCTTTCACTGATCTTTTTGCAACCGGATTTGCCTATCCCACATTGGCCTTTTTAGTCATCAGCGTGCTTGTAGTAAGCGTGGGTAAAGCCCTTCCCAAATCTTCGTTCACAAAGTCAAGCCATGATGATTGTTCAAAGTAGCTGTCACCAAATTAATCTTCAGTGCACAGGTGACAACATACTCCTTTTTCATATTCCTTAGCAAAACACCCATATTTATCAAGAAGTATTACAATATTTAGACCTACTCCATGGTCAGAATAATCCCTTGCAGCATTTCTCTTCACTCTGGACTGCAATATAGCATCTTAGAGTTGCAAAACTTTGCTTTGTTTCTGTTGAGTACTTTCTGGTACTGATGTGAGAAATACCTCCTTCTCCCCAAGTCGTTCCAATACTTTACTGTTGGCCCTCCAAGGACAGGTTGTACCTAGAGCAAAAGCAGAATTGGACTAGCAAGCAGCATGATGAAGAATTGACTTGGCTCTTGTCTCCACTTACTGCATCCAGCTCTTCCTGTATATGTGATGTCTGATAATTTATTAGTACTAGAATGTATCTTATTCAAAATATCATCCCTTGACAACAAATGTTGATTTTGCTGCACAGCTTGAAAGACTCACAATTTCCTGGTACCAGAGAAACCCACCCGCCCTTATTAAAGTAAATTGCCCAACATTTGTTGAGCTTGATGAATTCAGGAGAAAAGCCTAGTTGATGGAGCATTCACTTTCGATATACAAATACGAGCTACAGTAAATAACATTCCAGGTCTTCATAACTGTTTCCCATTTTAAATGCTGCTAATTCCCCTGTTTATGTTTCCATTTCCATCTTTTATGCTGTAGCAGTGATGAGTTGTGTATGCTTTGAGAGTGCATACACACTGTTGCATAAGGGTAATTTTGCCATTGATTTGCACATTGGAACATGTTACTCTTCTGTAAGTTTAAGTTTGCACTGGGTTTGATAGATATCCTACATTATGATAACTGATAATTCTACAGAAACCTTCCACGATTACCACAACCAGAAGTACTGCCTTTTGTTCAGGAAAAAAGAAATTATCCTCTTTTTTAATTTTCTGTTTAGTTAGCTTGATTATTTTGGGATCATTCATATACTCATTATTGTCTCAACTAAGTGCCATAGTAATAAGAGACATTTCCGTACAACTTGCATACTGCTTCACCATTGCTCCCACAGAAGTACTAAGGCCTTGGTGACAGTAAGACTTTCCCCAAGATAATGATAACCGATTTTGTTACACCCTGGTTATAAACTTCCTTACTCTTCCACACTCAAGGCTAGCTCCCTCTGAAGTTAAATTTTACTAGAGGGACTTTAAGAAAAAAAGACTAAGGGAACTTGATCTCTACAGGAATTAGCCTTCTGACACCTCTAGATTATGGGGTGGTTTTTTGTCTTAAAGTCATATAACTTCCAGTAAGCTACAGTTAAATACTGTGTTCTTTTTTAAAAAAAAAAAAACAAACATAAAGAATATATAGCATTGAAACTATGCTAAATGGAAAACTGCAGTCTGGTGACCCACAAACAAATGTTAAGTAGAAGAGATGGCACATCTGCATTGCTGATGCTTTCCATAAACCGCACTATTGTCTTTGCTACTGTTTTGGCAAAGTTTCTTCTGGCTGAGCCAGCGTTCAGACCATAGCTAATCTGTGGTCATAACATAATGAGAGCAGAATGTGAAGAGATTTTACTCTTTTGCAGCACAGTTGTGGCAGCTGAACATTTACTTTCAGCCAAACTGAGGCGCAGGACTAGGAACCTTTCTACCTGTCCTGGTTTCAGTTGAGATAGAGTTGATTTTCTTCCTAGTAGCTGGGTGCAGCACAGTGCTGTGTTTTGCATTTATTATGAAAATAATGTTGAATAAAGCCAGGAGGGAACACAACCAGGACAGCTGACACAAACTAGACAAAGAGATAGCACAGCACATCAAGCTCAATATATAAACTGGGGGGGAGCTGGCCAGGAACCACTGATGACTGCTTGGGTAGAAGCTGGACATCGGTCAGTGAGTGGTGAGCAATTGTATTGTGAGTCACCTGTTTTTCTTAGGGTTTATTCCTCTCACTCTTTTTCATTATTATTGTCATTATGTCTTAATTTAGTTCATTATTAAGCTGTACTTTTCTCAACCCACGGATTTTACCTTTTTCCAGTTCTCCTCCCCATACCACCAGGGTCGGGGGGGCTGGGCGTGCAGGTGCATGGTGCTTAGTTGCCAGCTGGGCTTAAACCACAACAGTACCAGTCCTTCGTTGTAGTCACAGTGGAAACCACAGGTTTTCCCATGTGTTCTACTACTGAATCTGCATATTCTGCAAAGCTATTATCTTGATTAAAGTGAGTGGTCTTATTCATGACAATCTGACCGGAACTTATTGGATCAGGTAGGAAAAGAGCAGTTGTTTATCCATGTTTTGTTTTGCTTTTCTAGCCTATTTAAAATCTCAGTTTGACAGCCTTTACTTTCCGTACCCTGCTGCCTTTATGCCTAAATGCATTCAGCTGTGTGCTATTGTGTTCCTTTATCACATTCTGGCACAGTTTGCCCAGGAAATGGAGCTCACACAGGGTCCTGTACAATTTTGGTAATTTACTTGCATGAGAAATAAGGAATTCAGGATATCTATCCCAAAAGTGCCAAGTGTTGTATAAGTCAATATAACAAAAGCTTTCTCCAGTCAGTCACAAAAGCCTGATGTTTTGGAGGCTAGAAACTTGTCATAGATAACGGAAACAAGCCATCAGAAGATAATTTTTCTTACAAATGCAACTGCTCATAAATATATATGAATATATACTAAAAAAAATGACCGTAAACCAAGAGTATTTGAATCCCAAGCAGACTGCTTCCTGCTCAAAAACTCTTGTGCCTGTTGAAGGAGTATTTGTGAGACAAAGAGAAGTCCTGTCATGAGGAAGTGGGAAAGAGAGTCAAACCTCAAGGATACATTCCTCTGAATTTAAAGTGTAAGAGAACAAGTCTTGATCTGTATTCTGTGTGCATTGCTAATCCTCCCCATTGTAACTGATGCCACTTCTGGCTGTGCTATGATTTATTTTCCTAGAAGAGTTTGTACATCTTGCAGTCCTTAATTTGAGTATGAAGCTGATGAATTCAACAGAATTCATTATTAAGAGATTGTAGAGTTTATGTCTTAAGATCCTGCTGAACCTCTCAAAATGAGAAGTTTTATTCTATTCAGTTCATTTCATCATATAAAAAAGTGACAGTGTAACGTTACTGATCCCTGGAGATGAGGACATGGTCTTCATGGGCATTAGATATTTTGTGTTCTAGCTATAATATGGTGCAGGCATCAAGAGAAATATTCTAATTTAGGAGGGTTTTCCAGTGTATCATTTTCTCAAATACTTAACCTGTTTCAGTAAAAATAGCTATATTTGTTCTTGATGCATGTAGCTGAGGATAGAAACAGGAAAAGCTGTAACATGTACTTCTGTGCACACTATCTATTTAGAGAAAAAGGGAGAGACTCCTCTTTTGTTGATTATAGCTATTATGCAGTTGAGGCAATTTTACTTATGTTTTCAAAGTAAAGGCACGAAATTTAGTTTATTTTCCTTTGTTTTGTTTTTAAACAATGATTTTGTTTTCAGTTAAACAGAAAAGAAAGTTTAAGTTTGAAAGCTGAACATATTTTAAAAGTTACAATACTGTTCTTGAATCTTTTATTCTGTTTTATTTTGGATGTATGACAGTTTGTAATTTCATGGTCATGTCCTGGTTTTAACGAAGATATCTACCATATGAAAAGTGTTTTATAAATGATGTAAAAAACGTGTAAAAGCTTAAATCCAGGTCAGTTAAAAGCATTTTGGGATTTAGGCCAAAGCTGTTAAATACTGAATTCCATACCAAACAAAATCACGCGTAATTGTAAAAATTGTCACAATATTTTCTGAAAAAGAACTGTAATATTTTTTATTTGCTGCAACACTTCATTTCAAAATTTGTTTCAATTCCAAAAATTTATTTAAAGTTCAGTGAAGTGGAACATGCTGGCTAAGAAAGAGAAAAAAAAAAAAGACTGTTTAAATCTTTCCAAGCATATATCAGTTATTTTAGGTTGGCAAGAAGAATTCTTAAGGCTTTGGGGTGTGGAGGTGAAGGGGTATAAGCTGCCACCCAACTCATGAAATCTGTTATTAACATGCATATGTTCAGGCCTTGTGAAATGTCCAAAGTGTGAAATGAGGCAGAAATATGGGATGAGCAAAACAGAAATTCCTAATATCCATATATTTTTGGATGCTTGGCAGCATATAATATAAAGCACATCATTTGAGCCACTTAGCTCAAGAAATGCAGATTGCTCTGGTGTGGAGTGGCTGTGTCTGTCTGAGCTGTAAATAAAGGAGTAGACATGCAGGAAGGCTACAAAATCCTTATGTGTAGGAGAAAGCCTCTGGTGTGGGTATCTCCACCTTAATAGTTTTTCCAACTCTTGAGTGTAAATGTTTTGAACCAAATATTATCAAAATATAACCAAATAGAGCCACAGAATGGTTTAAACCACAACAGGGTTGACACTTCTATGCGCGTAATCTCTATCTCATCTTCTATGCACGTGTTGCCAAATAGTATCAGTCACTTCACGGCCCTCCATCACTGCAGTTCTGACAAACAGAAATTGTGAATATAGAAGTGACGTGCAGAACAGGCACATGCTTACAGCTTCCCTTGTCACTCTCAGAGCAAGGTTGTATCTACACAATGTCATATACACAAATCGGAACTCAGTTCAAGGTAGCTACTCTAATGAGTAGACACATTGCAAAACTGCTCAGCTGTGTAAATGCTAAGCTGTGGTTAGTCTAATACCAAACTCTGCAGTACTACAGTTAAATCAAGTGCAGGGCTAATTCAGGTTTATCTGTACTGAGCTAACCAGACACAGCATCACCAGCTGGTCAACAGAGGTGATTCTCCCGCTGTGTTCAGTGTTGGTGCATCCTCACCGGGAGCACTGTGGGCAGTGCTGGGCCCCACCATTTAAGAAGGATGTGAAGGTCCTTGAATGTGTCCAGAGGAGGCCGCAGAGCTGGAGACAGGGCTGGAAGAAACATCTTGTGAGGAGTGGCTGGTGGCTCTGGGCTTGTCTAGTTTGGAGAGAAGGAGGCTGAGGGGTGACCTCCTTGATCTCTTGCAGCTTCCTGAGGAGGTGAAGTGGAGAGGGAGGTGCTGAGCCCTGCTCCCTGGCATCCAGTGACAGGATGCATGGGAGTGTTTCAAAGCTGTACAGGGAAGGTTCAGACCAGACATCAGGAAGCATTTCTTTACCAAGAGGATGGTCAAACTCCCTAGAGAGGTGGTTGATGCCCCAAGCCTGTCAGTGTTAAGAGGCCTATGGAAAATGCCCTCAACAAAGGCTTTAACCAGAAGCTGTCAGGCAGCTGGACAAGATGATCATTGCAGGTCCCTTTTGTTTTAAATAGTCTATGCTATTCCATTCAACTGCAGTGATGGGGTTGGCAGATACGCAGGCTGTGTGTCAGGTTGTGATACTAACACTTCTACACTGCACAATAAAGAGCTTGCCCCATCTTTCAAATATGGCTTCCTACAGGTACAGTCAACTACATATATGAATGTAAGAAGAAGTCCTGACTCATTGTACATATAAAATTTGGAAAAAAAAAATGTTAATTATTCATAAAAAATGCTGATTAATTTTAACAGCATGTTAGTCAGGCTTATGGATTTGTTTAATGTGTCTTTCTGTCCTCTGCCATTTTTCCTGACAGACCTTTCACAGTGGCCACAAATCAGCAAGTGCAGATCACCTGAACTGGAGACATTTTCATGTTATTGGACTGACGGCAGCTTTTATAACCTCACTGCTCCAGGAACAATACAACTGTTGTACATGAAAAGGTAATGATGTGGAAACAACAAAAGAGAGAAAAAGAGAGAGAAGTCATATATTTTGCTATGCCTGTTAGCTCATTGCTGTTAACTTTTTGCTATGACATGAGCCATACTTTTCTATGGGTATTAAGTTGTGTTTTAAGTGCATATTTTTTAATGTCAAAATTTGCTGTTAAGTATGAAATTATTTGTGGCAACAAGCATTACTTGGAAGATAATTAAGAACATGATCTTACTACATACACTTAAGTCCAGGTTGCAGAATCCAAAACTGAACACTGTATGGCTTCAGGGGAGCTTCAGTTTATTCCTTATCAGCCTAATGTAGAACTGTGAAATTTGTTGTATCTGTGCACAGATATGGAGTTTCGATACAAGCCCATTCCAAATTTTTATTAAAGCTTTTTAAAGCTCCTATTGATCAGTTGCTAGATTAAAGTCTATGTGTGTAGGTCCAGGGGAAAAGGGTGCTTTGAGACCGGGGATTGTCTTTCATTGAGCTCTGTTCAACTCTGATTCACATTCTGCTTAAGTTCTTCCAATTTTCAGGTTGTTACAATGATTAAACTGAAAGAGGACATTGACATTACCAATAATGGCTATTTAGGAAAGCAGGCCTTTTGTTTACAGGAATAGCAGGATGTAAGGTTTTGTTCCCTCTAATGGCCAGAGTTTCAGGCTGTTTTATCTACAGACACATACTACTGGTGATGATAAGTCTGCGGCAGATGTAAGCCTAAAGGCAAGGATGGCCTTCTTTTCTGGGATCTCTGAGAGATAATAAGGATCCAAGTTAGAATCACCATTTAAATGTAAATGTTTAGCTGACTGTTGTCAGTGCATGTACTATGAGGATTCAGACTTTAAAAATTAACTCCATGATAAAGCAGTACCATGTACACTGAGCAGACCACATATTTCATCTTTGTACTAGAAATTAGGGTAGTGCAATGAAACATGTGAATAAAGAATCCACATTAAAAGTATTTACATTTCAATGTGTGAGCAACATTTAAGGCTCAGGACTGAAGTCTGCAACCTAACCCAGTCTCCTACTCAACACAAGCCATAGTATCTAACCACTTACAGCCTTACCAAGTCCTGACTCTTCAGAGCATTCCCTTTAAAAAAGTGTTTGGTCTCATCAGCTAAGCACAGGATCGGTGCTTACTGGCAATTTATGTAGCATCTGCCTTTTTACTCCTTAAGCACCCACTCCACTACTGAAGGCTGCACTTGGCATAATTGATTTAGCTTAGTCCTCCTCCTGTACAGCTTCAATTGCTCTTGATAAGAAAAGGCATTTATAGTATATTTTAATAAACCAAGACTGACTTTTTAGAAGATTCCTGTTCACTCTGTATTTCGGCTGAGAGATACTATCAAGGTAAAGAATAGCAATAGCAGATCTGTTTGCTACTAGATTTATTTTTCTAAAGTGGCTTTAGAAATACTGAATAAATATCTGTCACTTTTCCTATAGACTTATTTCTAACAATTTGGTCATTCCCATTTTTCTCAGTCTGAGAGTTCATGCCACTGTTTATACCTTTGGTATCTACAAGATATGCTTTCTGACTTTTTTGGAAGCAGCATCCAAAGCAGAGAAGTTCCACTTACAGCACATGAGAACCTAAACACATTTATGCAAGTTACTTACATAGTGGTTTGGTTTCATTGTAAACCATAATCAATATTGACGTGTTTGTCTCACTTCCATGGAAGTTACGAGTTACCAACCATGTGTCTTGTGACATCTATAATTTGTATTTTGTAAGATCTATAAGTCCCGCTTTCACATATATTACATTTTTGTTGTCATTCTAGGAATGATGAAGACTGGAAAGAATGCCCTGATTATATCACTGCAGGAGAAAATAGCTGTTATTTCAACACATCCTACACCTCTATTTGGATACCATATTGTGTTAAGCTTGCCAATAAAGATGAAGTATTTGATGAAAAATGTTTCAGCGTTGATGAAATAGGTATAATTCCATTATGCATTTTACCTCTATATTTTTATATTGCAGTAGGTATGATGCTGTAAGCTTTTATATTATTTCATTTAAATTTTCCATTGCAGAAAGGTTAGTTTCCAAAAATATACATAGGAAGGGATTTGGGTTTGTAACAAATGTAAGGTGATCCACATCAGAAAATACTGCCCAAATCAGAAGAAAGCTAAAAGGATAAAAGCAAATACATGGTTTCTCTTTCTGAACACTAGTGATCTCTCAAATGTGTGCATATGAGCTTGCCTTTGTTGTCACTCTGAGCCATTTCTAAAGGATGCTACATGGCCTTCTTCTGTTTGAGCAAGAGTAGCATGAAAATCTTGATTCTGCAAAGTTCTGGAACTAAACAGTTTTTTGTTGCTGAATCAACACTAGTCTGCAGAATCAGGATGTTTAGGATGTATAAGCTAGAATAAGCAATATGAATTTTAACTCGCTGGCACCTTACAAATGTTACTGCTTTTTCAGAGCAGTGGTGTACATATTTACAATTGATTTATTCCTGCACATGACTAGAATACCCACTGCTCTCTTCAGTTGAGCAAATTTAGATTAATTTTTCAGATGCAAGTGTTTCAATGTACATCTATATTAGTTACTAAATATTTAATTTCTCTTACTGCGTTACTCCAATTGCTGTTTTTATTTCTAGTAAGAACACTAACTTTAAATCTGATGAAGAATTGTTTATGTCTCAGTGTTTTATAAGCTGCTATTAGGAAATGTGGCCTAACAGTCTTCTTTATTAGTCACTCAAGTGAGATTTATGCAGAGCAACTCTACCACCAATGGCAGGGTGCCTTCTTGTTATCAAACCTGTAGTGACTTGTCATTGACTCATAGCTTTAGATTTTAATCAGCAAATACATGCTTAGTATGCTTTTTTAGTCTTGCAATCATTTGTTTATAGTAAAAATGATAATTTCACATTGAAAACTGGCTGTTTTATTCCAAATACTCTGTTTAAACAGTACTACCTGATCCCCCTGTCCACCTTAACTGGACTCTGCTAAATACTAGTCAGACTGGGATCCATGGGGATATCCAGGTAAGATGGGATCCACCGCCAACTGCAGATGTTCAGAAAGGATGGATTACTCTGGAATATGAATTGCAGTACAAAGAAGTTAATGAGACAAAATGGAAGGAGGTATGAAGCAAATATTTATTATGCAGTAGTCATAGTACAGTGAAGGCTCGTTCTTTCCCTAACACTTCTGTACTACTATGAAAAGTCAGAAGCTTTGTAATTGCTAATTAGATGATAACCTTAAGTCTTACACAATAGACCCATGTTTCTCTGAAGTTTTCTAGCAAAAATTACAACTTCATGTGTCAAGATAGTTGGCATACAGGATAGTAACAACAAACCCCAAAATCCCTGTGTTGGATTAGAAAATTTAGTAACAATATTCAGATATCTGCAAGTTTTTTGATAAATTGCTTTTTCTCAATCTCAGTTGTTTGAAACTGTGCTTGGTAATTTTAGTAGTTGGAACAGGAATATTTTGCATGGAAAATGTCACCTTGTCAGTCCAGATTCTTTGAGATACCTGTAGAGTTCTAGTATTTATAATAATCATTTAGGTAGATTAAAAAAAAAGTCTTTGGGTTATAATTTAAAATTTAATACAATAATCAAATAAAGCAACATGGATAAGATATACAGATTTCATACCAGATAGCAATGGGAAATTTCTGACTATATGGATAGTCCATGAAAATATTAAACATACATACCTCAAATCTTTTCAGTTTTCTTTTTGAAAATCTCTTAGCTTTTTATATAGTCAGTTTTTCTATATGGGGAAGAAACTGCCCTCAGCAGTTTCAGACCAAGTGCTAGAGTGTCATGGCATATTTGCACATGGGTAATTCTTCCTGAATACCAGTTCAATGCAGTAAGAACATCATTTCAGAATGGAACACTTCCATTGCTTTTTTAGCAATATGAGCTAACTGACAGAAGGCAGGCAGATAATACTGTTACAAATTTGTCATAATCTACAAAAGGTAAATTTACCAGTTGAAACATAAACTGGTTTGCTTGTATTCATCTGTGAAAGACGTTGGACGTCTGTTTATTTCTGATCCATCTCGATGTTAGCAGTTTCTGTGCTAACTATTCTTTCTTAGCAAGTCTACAGCCAAATCACCTATAATGTCTATAACCTTTTCCTAATACTGGTCTGAATTTCTCTATATACTGGTTTAAGCTTCACTTACTTTATCGCCTCTGTATTTTAAACCCTATAAAATGAGTTAAGTTTAGGCAGTAAATCAATACTCCTTAAGAACTTAAAAATCTGCAGAATATCTACAGGATTTACAAAAGCAAGTGGCAATATGGAATACCTCTTTAAAAATGCACATTTTTTACTTTTTTATAAGGCTTTAGACATCAGTTGCATAAATACCCTAATAAAGCTTTGTTCTTGCTCCTGTACCATCAATAATTGCAGCATGCCTTGAGAATAGCTCTTCTCAGGAGAGCAAAGGTTTGAAGTTCAGTGTTTTTCTTTCAGAAAACAAATAATAATTGATGAGTACTGTACTTGCCTCAAGAAAAATAGTACTGTAGATTATGTTATACTGCAGCTGTATATATTGTATGTTATTGTGCCTTTCAGTTTAAAAGCATAGACATGGCATAATTCCCTTAGACGCTGTCAGAGCACAGAAGAAACTTCTGAACAAAAACTTGGCCTGGCATAAAACAATAGCAGAACTCACCTCTGCATTTTTTGCTACAAATATCTTCTGTAATTAGCGTTGAAACAGCAAAGAGATGTCCGGTTATACTCTTATTACTAGTTTTTTACAGAAATCATAATCTTTGACTGCTTAAAGACACCATAATGCTTTGTACATATAACTGATAAAAAAATTATAGTACTTAAAATTGTACTAAGCCTCGTCATTACCAAGAGTCGACTGCAGTCCTTCCAGATGTTTTGGAATGTCCCTGTTTGATTTTTCATTTATAGCATTCATTTCTTTCAGTCCATTTACTAACTGAAAATAACTTACGAATTGAAAGTAAAGTATTAGTAAGATATAGTGATAAGAAGATCTACCTACCCAGGGGACCTCTGAACCTTTCTAGTAATGCCCATCTCCCAGTTTTCCACATTTTTCTGTTAAAACTGGTGAAAGCCATTGCCTGTGGCTGTTGTGTTACCTGTCATGCCTGGGTCAGCCTCTGCCTCTCATGCTCCCATCCCAGTGGGCACTGTCAGCATCCCAGGGGCTCCAGCTGACTAGTGACAAACAGTTGTTCTGCACCCTCTTGCAGGGCTAGTCTCACACAGGCAGTGCAAGCACACAGCTCAGTGTGGCAGCAGGTGTGTCACACATGTTTCTTCAGTATGGCGATCACAAGCCATGTATGCTGACTGAACAGCCTGCATCAAGTCCAGCAACCCAGCAGTCTGGTTCCAAGCTCCCCTTCACGTACTTTAAATGAATTTGCTATTTGCTGTCGTGCATTTTTATTAGTTCTTCTAGCATGTCTCTCTCACACAGCTTTTAGTTGATTTAATCCATATGATAGATGCCATTAATCTATTCAGTTCATGGGGAACCTTCCCCAGTTTGTGCAGCTTGTTCCATCCAGGTGTCTTACGTGAAGTTTTGCTAGTTCATTGATGGTCTAAGGACATCCTGCCCATTAATCAGTCATCCGTTGTTTAGCAACACTTGCGATTTCAGATCTGCAGCTATAATAGTTTTACCTCGTATTCTTCAGGGCTCTAAATTAGCTTGCACACTGCTTTTTCAAAGTGCTGCCATTATTTGGGGTACATAAAATTTTGTATTGTCCAGCATCCCTAAGAATCCCCACTAATTGTATTAGGAAAAAAAAAAAAAAGAAAAAGGAGAAAAAGAAAGAAAAAAAATAAACGCAAAAAACTACCTGTAAAACTTTAGGTTTTGTACCATTTCTTTGTGGCTTCATAGCACAAAATATGAAACATTTTTAATTCTTAGCCTATGACGAGTTTCGCCAGTATCATCCTTGATTCAGAAGTAAAAGTAGAATGTAACATCTGCCACATGCATTTCTATTTTGAGCACATTTTCTTTATTTTTACACACATTTGCTTGGCTATTGGAGCTAAAATACCTGTTATCAGAGGAGTAATAGAAGAAGAGAGGTTTCACAAAATAAGACCTCTAATGTAACTTCCTGTATAATTTGATATTTGGCAGTGTCTAAGTATGTTGCACTTAATACGTAAGTAATATAGAAGTCTTAAAACAGACAACTGCATGCCAGAAACTCTCACAGAGTTTCACATTTTATTTATATATTTTATTTTATATATGGGAGCTATGCAGTATTCCCAAATGAACACATTTGTAAGATGCAGTACATCTGATTAGAAGGCCTTTCAGTCATTCTTCTTCTTAAAATCACTTACTTAAGTAGTTGAAACTGCACTAGTTTTAGACTCCTGTGTTATTTTAACAATGATCTTGGCATTGTGAAGTCAGTAGTGTTGTATTACAACAGTAAAAGGGATTTACATCTTGGTAAGTTGGAGAGATTCACACCAACTACTTAGGGCAAGTAACTAAGTGGGGGCTGTTGTCTTTCTTCAGTATTTACAGAGACCTTAGATTTTCCACTCATGGTCCCCTGAATCAAAGCAAATTCTGATGGCTAGTAAGTCAAAAGTAAAGGGTGTGAATTTTCTCTGAACTCTTCTTCTAATATACATACAGTTCAAAGTAGCAAAAACACCTTCAAATGTTTATTTATGAGGTCAAGAAGCAGTGAAAAATTGCCAGTACAACTCAAACAAATAAAGCTTCTCTAATATAAAACTCAAAACTTCTTTTTTTACAGTTGGAACCCAGGCTCTCAACAATGGTTCCACTGTACTCTTTGAAGATTGGAAGAGATTATGAGATACGAGTCCGATCAAGACAACGTACCTCTGAAAAATTTGGGGAGTTCAGTGAAATCCTTTTTGTATCTTTTTCTCAAACAGGCCTTGAACTTGTACAATGTGCTGAAGGTAAATAAGTGAAGTGCTGCAGACTGTTCTTGTAACGGCACTGTCCTTTTGTCTTTCTGGTGGTGTTGCTTTTCTTCTTACTGTTGATGTCATACGCTTGAATAGGTTGATAATTCAGCCTATTACGTGAAAATCATTTGGTGAGACTGAGAATGTCCAAGTTCAGAAGTAAACTCAGGAAGACTGTGTCACAGCTCATCAGAGAGCAAAAATAAAGATGGCTTAAGTATCAGAAATAATAACTGCTGTTGCACATCTTGTAGAGCCTAAAATGCAGCTAAATCTCATACTTCATTTAAAATAAGTACTCTGATAATGAAGAGAACGGTCACTTCTAGTTAAGTGCTGTACTGCTAAGTTTGTTACCAGAATGTTGTGCTTTTCTGATCTGACCAATGCTATCAAAGACAGTGGTTTTCTGATTCTTGTTTCTGTCTTGTACTTGTTTTTAAAGTGCTCTTCAACACAGAAGAAGCAGCCATTGAGCACCACATTTTTTTTTCTTTTAAAAGAGTGAGACAGTGCCTTTTCCTAAAGCATTCTCAGGTCTGAGTAACTAAATTAATTCATTAAAATATGAGCTCTTCACCAAACTGTTTTAACAAGCTGCTTCATTTCATTTTCCAGGGTATTAGTCAAGGTGTGAAATAAAACCACTTGTAAGCCTTATCTTTACAAATCTCTTTAGATTCCCCTTTTTAACTCTTATTACTAGTTACCATTCCTAATTTATGTGAACAGCTAATGTTCTGGACATGTGGTATTATTCTGTTAACCCCAGTTGTCACGGTTTTCATGTGAACAAAATTAAAATACTATGAAAATCTAAGACCATCGTACAAGCACAGTTTTCTTCAGTTTCTACAACTCAGATTCTGCAAGTTGATCATATCCATCTCACACAGCAGCAGGGATCTAATTTGGTTGAGAATTTACTCTTGCTTGGTTTGTATATCACCTCTAGGGACACATAATTAAAGTTTAAATTTTCTGTGTATTAAAAATTTAAGGTAGTTAAATGCAATATTCTAACCTTTTGAAGCAGCTGGCTGTTCACAGCTCTCACATGGCAAGGTGTTAACGGTTCTCCATTAAAATAGGGACCTGTCTAACACAGACAAATGTAAACAGGATTTTACTCATGCCTGAAAACATTTCCAGTCAAAATCTAAGCTGGGAGCACAGGTGTAAAACTGGTACCTAAATTTTATTTAAGTTTTTTAAAAAAAAATTACATATTTTAATGTTCATGTATACAGTTCTAAAGCTTTCTGTCCAGTATTCTTTGGCCCCAAAACCAAATGAAATGTTAATGGAAAATTTAAAATTGGAAACAAATGAGAAGAATCTAAGACTACAGCCAGAATAAATTTCTCCATACAATGTATTCTAAAGTGTCAGCTTAAGTAACTTGGAATTGCCAGTATTTAAAAGATAAAATAATTTAGCAGCATTGTTCTTCATACCTACCAAACTGGATTTCTCAATGACTTAAATTCTTTGTAACCACCTGCAAGGTAAATAAAAAGGAAAAATCTGTATTTTTTTACTTGGTAGTTCATAACATAATTCATGTTCAGCCTTTATAAGGAGGAGTAGTATGCTTTTTGACATAACCATATTTTAGAGACTTTAGTTTCTGTGAGAAAATAATAGTTTGCCTATGATTTAGTATGCTATTAATAATGTTCTCTCAGCTTGGGCGAGCAAGCACTAACATAGTCTGCAGCATTATATGCCAACAGGATTACAGGATTGCATGTTCCAAGCAGGCAGAGTGTTCTTCCTGGCTGGTTTTGCTACATATATCGTTTGTACTAAGATCTTGTTTATATTTAAAAACTTATTCTGGTTTTGCAGAGAGTTTGAGTGGACTCTCAAGTGCAGTATGGAAACTGTTAAGATCAAAAGGGTATTTTTATTTCTTCTTAAAACAGAATTTTCACAGTTAAGTGACAAAAAGTTTTCCTATCAGTTTTTACCATTCTGGAATCCTCAAGTGGTGAAAGAGGAGGTTGAGATTAAAGGTGCAAGAGAGATGCAAATTCCCGCTAACATGATTTTTTTCTGTTGTTTCAGAAATTGAGTTTCCATGGTTCTTGGTTGTTATCTTTGGAACATGTGGGCTGGCTATAACAGTGATCTTGATCCTGCTGTCTAAACAACCAAGGTAGAGAGGTTTTATTTGTCAGAATTTATGTACTTGTAGCCTGAAAAATAGGGGGCTTCAGTTGTTTCAAGTCGGGGGGACTAGAAGCTATTTTGAGCATTGTAGTCCACTCTCCTAAACTACATGGATGCTGGTATATATACGTTCTGGGCCTTCAGTGGTAGGAATCTGATTACATTGACTTCTCCTTTCTGGGTTACAGAACATTTTCTTCTGCAGCATTTATGTAGTTGATTTACTTAGGCTTTGAAGGGGGTTGGTTTTTTAGCCCATTCAAGTTTTGCAAATACCATTTTTACCCACATACTGTTCAAAAGTTTCACATAAACATATGTCTATATATTTCTTTTTGTTCCTAGACTATTCCACTAATCTCTGTCTCTTCACTGAGCACAGGAGAAGAGCTTGAGGCATAGGGGAATATTTGGTCTCTGTGGACAGCCTGCAGCCTCTACAAAATCAAAGGAATAAAATAAAGCACAGGATTGTGTCGTTTATGAAAATTACAAAATTGTATCGTTTATAAAAATGAAATAATGTTGAATTTTCCTTTAGGAACTACTGTTTATCAGTTTGCAAAAGAAGCAGAGGTAAAATGGAGGAGATAGGCATGACCTGCTAGTGTTGGATTATTATTTAATGGAAAATCATCCTTCCATTTGGGCTTTTTTTTTTTTCCCCCTCAGAGAATTAAAAATTCACTTCATGAAGAGTTAGGACAATATGTATTTTCACAGTGCGCAAATGCGTAAGCAAGTTACTAGTCCTTGCTCCCCAAGGATAAAACCCTGTCATTCTTTTATATTACTTGTTATGCTAATAATTCAGAAAACAGAAATGTCATACAGATGGCAAAATACTAGCTTAAAGTTTTGCAGTTGTGTTTCTGTTTATTATTTCTAAGGTAATTAACTCTCCCAGCTCTCTTTTTCTGACCCCTTGTTTAAATTTATTTGGTTTATGCAAGACAGTATACTGTGTCCCTGAAAAAATAATTGGCAAAGTCAGTCTGCACAGTGAGTATCAGGTTCCCTTCAAAATTAAGTGAAAACGGACGCTATTGACAGAACTATAGGAGTTTGCTGTCTTCCTATGAAACATTAAAATATCAAAGACTGGACTAGAAAACGGATTCCCACATAAATGTATGTGTTTTCAAGAAGGAAGGTTGCAGAAAACATGGTTTCTTATTTGCAGTGAGGTAAAACATTCTTTTCCTTACAACTATTTGAAATTGAATCTGCAAACATGTCAGTTTTGAAGAAATTCAGTGTAAATGCAGTGTAAAGCTCTCTTTCTCTAACTTTCTCAAAAAGGACCTCTGTCAATTAAAAGCTGTCATTTATTTTTTACAGGTTAAAAATGCTTATTTTTCCTCCTGTGCCAGTTCCAAAGATTAAAGGGATTGACCCAGACCTCTTGAAGGTAATATTGTGCTCTGAAATCTACAATGGAGATCACTGTAGTAGCAGCAGGTGACAATTGTTACCTCAGGCAGAACAATTCTGTAGGAAAAAGTTATGACATGGGGGGAGTTGCCACTGAACTTGTTTTCGTTAAATAATAAAAAAAAAACCTTGCAGTTATTACATCAGCTACAGTTACCTTTCCTTAAGTTATCATCATAAAAAGCATGAGCATTTTCACTATTTCCTGTATAATACTTATTTTTTCTTGCTTTGTAGAAAGGAAAGCTAGATGAAGTGAACTCCATATTAGCCAGCCATGACAACTACAAGACACAGCTTTACAATGATGACTTGTGGGTTGAGTTTATTGAGTTGGACATAGAAGACCCTGATGAAAAGAACAGAGCCTCTGATACCGACAGGCTCCTGAGTGAAGATCATCTGAAATCACACAGTTGCTTGGGAGCAAAGGATGACGATTCCGGACGGGCCAGTTGTTGTGAACCAGATATTCCAGAGACAGACTTCAGTGCAAGCGACACATGTGATGGCATCTCTGATACTGATCAGTTCAAAAAGCTAACTGAAAAAGAAGATGATCTCTTGTGCCTTGATAGAAAAGATGAGTTATTTGCAAGCCTTGCTGACACAGATGCCGGACATCTGCATATGCGTGCCCAGTCCGAAAATAGTCAGCCATGGTCACCTTTTGCAGACAGCATTGATTCAGCTAGTCCATCGGTCCATACCCAGCTAAGTAACCAGAATTCACTGACAAGTACTGACTTTTACGCGCAAGTGAGTGATATTACTCCAGCAGGCAGAGTTGTACTTTCACCAGGCCAGAAATACAAGATGGGGAGAGCACAGTGTGAAGGCTGCACAGAACAAAACTTCACCATGGACAATACATACTTCTGTGAGGCAGATGTGAAAAGGTGTATTGCTGTGACTTCCCCGGAAGAGGATGAGCCACATGTTCAGGAGCAAAGCTATAATGAGGATGCTTACTTCACCACAGAGAGCCTTACCACTACTGGTATCAGTCATGGAGCTTCAGCAGCAGAAAACCCAAGTTCAGAGCTGCCTGTCCCAGACTATACATCTATTCATATCGTTCACTCTCCACAAGGCCTTGTGCTCAATGCAACCGCACTGCCTGTGCCAGAAAAGGAATTCAACATGTCTTGTGGCTATGTGAGCACAGACCAGCTGAACAAAATCATGCCATAACTCTTCTTCAACTAGATGTGCGCAGTATTTCACAGCAGAGAGTCAGCTCAGGCTTCTGTGCTGAAATCAAAATGAAGTCTAAAAGTTTCTCATGGTTCTTGTAATTTTACCTGAAATGTTGCAACATAAAATAGTCATCAAAATATTCCTATTGTGCTCTGTAAATATCATCTGTGAATTTGTCTTGAGACTGTTCTACTAGCAGTGACTGTCTTGTTCTTGTGGGTGTTGATTTTTGTGATACTAAACATGGCAATCACTACGTTTGATGTACAGTAAAACATGCATTTTGATAAAGCTAAAATTCAGGTGGTTCAAAGTCTAAGAACTTAGTAAAAACCATGCTGCTGGCAGAGATCTTTATATCAGTAATTGGGAACTGAACATATAGGTGAAAAACACAAAAGTAGCTTGAATAAATAACACATCTATTTTGATTTATATAAATTAATAAAATATATTTTAATATTTTAGTCATAAACCAAGTGCTTTCTATTACACTACACACTGTAATCCAATTATGATAGCCCATCTAAGGAATGCAGTTGCTGCAATCTTAAGGAGTTTTCTGTTTTATAGAAGTTTTCTTTGCAGCAAAAAAACAAAAAGAAAAAAAAAGATTTTTACAGAGCTATTTTATACCTCCAAAGAAATCTGTAGAGAAATTTTGAAATATTGTAGAAACAAAGTAACTGATTCTTTACTTTCTTATAACTAAAATGGAAATACACATTCAATTTAAAGTTTTGTAGAAAACTTTAAAATACACAAAACGTGGGCAGATTATTCTGTTCTTCATCAGATTCTGATTAATGCTACTAATATACCTTTTTATAAGCAAAATCTTGTTGACCACAGCATTAAAGAGTGTGCATCTGTATTTTCACTGAAAATTTTTGAGAATACATGAATAAGCTCCAGTAATTCAGCAGCGTAACCTCTTCACATTTGAGCAACTTGTGAACCCCTACTACAGCCAAAGGTATTGCTACACTTACTAGTTTGTGCCACATAAAGCCTTGATTAAAAAAATAAAACAAGGACTTCAGGACTTAGCCAGCAGTTCATTTTTAAAGATACAGCAGGATTAAAATACTTCAGTGGAACAAGGGGATTGAATACAGTATTGTTCAAAAATGTTTCTTTTTGCAGCCTAACTGCATCTCCTCTGACAGCGTTAGGCAGACTTGCAGAAGGACAGGAGAGAAAACTGAAACTCAGTGGGAAAACTCCCTTTGTTCTTGTGTTTATAAAGAACTTAATGGGGCTTTGCAATGAGCTATTACTGCTTCAGAAGTTGCCTTCCTAGGCCGTGTCTTCATCATAGCAGGGTTCTTTTTAGACAGTAAATAAGGATGTTAATTTCCTTTCCCTAACCCTAACAGAAGTGTATGAAGTGCAGCATATGCAGGTCTTGCTCATGATGTCTCCCACTGAACTCACTCATGCTCTCTTTGTGACCAACCGCTACAGGACTGGGCCCAACCATTGGGTGGGGTTTTTAAGTTTAGCACGAACTTTATGGTAAATGTGCATTAGTCTGCTAATTTGCTGCTATATTTTTCTAACAGCTGCATTATTTAGTTTCATATAAAATTTCATAGATGATAGACACTAATGCAAGTAATGCCTATGTGTGTGTTTGGAAGAAGTTTCTTACTCTGTTTCTATTACCAAAAATAGTTAAATACCTCAGTCAAACTCAGAATGTCATTTTGGTACTTTACTGGTCACACAAGCCATTATACGCCGGTCAGAAGATGTATCTTTCGGTTTCTATTTAACTTCCCTTATGTCAGTGTTTTGTTTGTTTTTCTCAAAGTTTAATAAATGTATTGTCTTTGATCTGTCCTGACACAGTGTGTTTTATTGCACATAAATTGTTTGTTTCTTTTTCTTATGGAAAATATGTATTTTACTAGGAGACATCAAGTATTTCTCATTGAATAAAGTAAAATGCAGCTGTTCTTGGAATAGAAGCAATGCCTAATGAGATCAGTGTTTTCACTGATTGATATGTATACTGTTAAAAATAGAAACACGACCTAAATTGTAGATGGAGATAGGACATGGTGTACCCAGAACTGGCCAAGGCATGTGTTACTAACTTAGCAGACCAGTTTACCTTTGGCTAGAACAGCCTGAGGTTGTAAATAAATACGCCACAATAGTTCAAGATCTACACGTACAGTTCAATCCACAAATCAGATACTCTCACAAAACTTGGTAGTTTTCTTTCATTGAGCATGAGCATCTTACTTCCATTCAGACACCAAATACATGCATTAATTAAGGCATCTTGATGGAAATGTGACCTTAACTGTTGGACAGGAGAAGTCAGAGAGGGGTACTGGTGTTCTTTCATGGTTTATACTCTCTGTAGAAACAACTTTGTAGAACTCAGTGCAAATGAGCAATTACTGTGAATACATATGCTTGCTTATACCTGCTGCTTGCAGAATTAAGCTTCAGAAGGCTTATGCCTTTAATAAGGCTCTAAAAATACCTGAGCTCAAGTGGGAGTTGGAGGATTCACAGTTGGACTTAAAGAAATGGCAGGAACATCAACGCTATGTGGAGAACTCCTGCTCCCACTAGTTTCACCTGTGCCAGTTCCAGTGCTCTCTGCCAGTGCCCTTCCATGAGCTGATGCAACTTCGTAACGCCTGGGAAAGCTGGGGCAGTATCAGAAGTTACCAGCTGTTGAATAATGAGTTAAACTAATGGAGAAAAGCCTCTGATGAGCGTAAGGGAAGAAAAGCAAGATCACATAGCCAGGAGCAAAAGAACAGGGAGCCAGAGTGATCTTTATCTTCTTGGTGAAAAGAGCTCCCTCATGCAGCTCACACATGCAGACAAGAAACAGGAAGAATATGCAGCTCAAGGTCGGTGTGTGTTTGCAGGGACATAGTGTAATGACCTCTTTTGATGGTAACTATCACCTAGCTCAGCTTAAAGGGACTTTGGAAAGCCAGCTTGAGCTCCCTCCCACCTTCAGCAGCAGCGCAGCTCAAGTAATCACATGCCTAATGACTGCAGTCTCTGTACAGTTCATATGTGGGTGCTTAGAAGAGAAATCCAAGTGTCAACCTCCAGTTGTCTGTGAACTTTAAATTTTATGCTGGCAATCTACTGTTTTCTTAGAGAACTCAGCAACCTATTATTTCAAGATATGATGCACTCACCAGACACAGAAAAGCTTGAATTAATGTGGTTCCAAAACAACCTGTTTATTTACTTTCACCTTTTCTTTGAAGTGGGCAAATATATAGCTGCTCTACAGAAAGAGCCCCTGGACCAGAAATTTTTTATCTTCTCTCTTATTCACACTTTTAAATGATGCCACATATTGTCCCACTACCACACATACGAGTCAATGTAAAAGGGACAGAATTCATTATTTTAGAAATGCCTACTAAGCCATTACTTCCAAAGCTGAATCAATGATTAGAATGTACAAGGTGAAAAGAAACACATCACAGAAGGACATTGAATTTTTTGGGGGTAAACCAAGCAACTAACTGAATTGAAGCTTTTCACACATAAACCGGACACACTTCTTCCCATTCTTGGAATGACATTTTATTCATTTATCACCTGGCAGAGGCTAGCATGCCCGGGCAATATATACAAATATACATACTCTGCCTATAGAGACATGTGTATATCTCCATATGCAGGAGATATATACATATATGTATATTTCTATATGCAGATCTGTATTTGGAAACCATGTTGGTTATCAAAAGCTAGGAGGACTCAAGTTGCTCTACTGGTTGCCTTTTGGTGTCATCAAGAAGGACACTCAGTTTGGAAGAGCCTCTTTTGGCTTTGAGCTTCTTTCTTCCATTACAGAAAACGTGCATTTCCAAGGCTTCAAGTTACTGTTAAAAAAAGAATGAAACAGCAACATCTAGACCAGTTTTCATTAAGATAAACAATTTTGTCAAACATAGTGACTTATACTTCTACTCTTTACTACTTTGAGTTGAAATATTTTTCCTGGCTAATGACATAGGAGGTGAGATCAACAGATTATGAGAGCTGTTCACTCTTTCTGCCTCAAAATTAGCATTATCAAAGGTATGTTTTGTATTTCAAAATAGCAGGAGTATTAAAGAAGTGGTGAGTGTTCTACGTTTTTAGAAATGCTTCAAGTTAATGATGGCAATCTGTGTTGGGAACACTATTGCCATTCATCGCATATGCACCAGCACAGTTGTAAGAACTGGAAATAATACTCTGCTTCAATGAGAAACTTAAAACTATTTGACATGCAGCCACAGGCAAACATTTTTCCTGCACTGAGATGTGCTGTCTCAGGGGTTCATTACCAGATACACTACAAAAAGGAGTGCCTGATCTGAGAGGAAATGGGAAAAGACATTTAGAGCATGCTCTTGTTTTTATTAAAGAAGCAATGCAAACTTGGGGGCAAGCAAAGAGGTAAACACTACGGAAAATTAATTTTTTGTCACTCATTTTTCAGGTCTAATTCAGAATATCCTGGTTCACAAGAACAGTGTTATTGGTAAGAATTAAACTAGCTTTTATAGCAAGTTGACTTTGAGGAAGTATCAGTGGATGTATTTCTGTCTTGGAACTGCTTCTGTTTAAATGTAATTTTACAGTACAAATTCTTCTTTCTGACTAATCACTATTAATTTCACACAGTCGGTGCTTTAACTGCCATAGAAAACATGCCCTCATGCCACACAGAACAAAGATGCAGCCCAAATCCATTTCCATGATTTGCATATTACTTAAACACTCTCTTGAGCAAGCACTTCCCCACCTTCTCTAATGAGGGCTTTTAGAGAGAGCAGGCGACATTCAGAAACAGATGGAAAAGAAGAGAAACAGCAACAGTGGTTACAGAAACAGGTGTGTGTAGCTTCCAGGACTCACTATGCACAGGGTAATTAGCTGTAAGTGGAGTTGTAGGAGTGCTGTGGATGACAACTGCGGTCAGTAGCTGTAGTGAAAAGCAGATGTAGCTGTTAAAATCGATGCATCTCGTAAATTGACACAACTGTCTGAGAGATCTAATCTTTTTTACTGGAGGCTTTGTTATTTCTTTTGTGCAACATGAACTTCCTTATCCTAATATATGAAATTTACATGACTAATGATACATTATCTTCCTGAAATTAGTCAAGAGAAAGCAGAGGATCCTTACACATTTTGTTACACATAGTTTTGAGAGAAACTAGCTGAACATCCCTCCTCCAAACTGGAAGGAATAAAAGTCTACAGAAAGTTTAGTGGGAGTAAAAGCAAAGCTGAAGAGCTGACAACTTTCTGTAGCTTCCTATCACAGATGCTATAAATGACACTTCCAATACTGTCCTTGCTCTGCTTTCAAGCTCATGCGGAAGGAAATAAAATTTGTACCACAAGGGACACCTGAGGCCTAGGCATGTGTCATGGTTTAAGCCCAGCTGGCAATCCGGAACCACGCAGCCGCTCACTCACTCCCCCCGCCTTCAAAGCTGCAGAGCACACACGTGCACAGGGCTTGTAACATGGGGCTCTGTTAGTATTTGGATGGCAGACCGCCTGGGAATCCTGGGTGCTGTAGGCTTTAGCACCCAAAATGGGGCACATCTGACCCAGACAGATCTGACCAGACTGTGTCTAACTGTATTTGTGATTATCATTCATTGTTTCAGGTTAGTAGTCACTCATCACAATGCTAATTTACTGGCTCCCAAAGTTGTTGCTCTTGATCTCGGAGTTTCAACAGGTCACACCTTACTTACAGCCAGTATTTGCTGTGTTAGTGTTTATCGGCTGGGAGGCCTTGGGCTAAGGTTCTTGTTTCATTGTACTTTATGGTAGTGATTTGTAATACAGGAGACTCCTTGGTCATGAAACTGGTCTGGTTTGCACCCCCAGTGTGGTCACCCTCTATACTTTGGGAGGTACATAATAAAGTGTTTAGCAATTACGCATATATTTTCCCCTCCTCAGGTGGCCAATCTATGAAGGATACATTCCCTTACACACCCAGCCGCCCCCCCCAGCCCGTTTACAGAATCATTTGAGAGTTCTGAAGGTTTTGACTGGCCTTTGAATACCTGCTGATTGTGATGGGGATCACCATGTTGGCACGCATACAGAGTGTGTTTTACCAAAACCCATTTTGTCTGATCTCAAAAGTTAAGCAGAGTCAGGTTTGGGTCTTGTCTAGGGTTAGACAACAATATAGGAGGACCAAGAGATTTTCCCCAAGGCTGGACAGTCATGAGTGGCAGGGTGCGTGGGATAGTATGGGCAAGTATCTAGGCCAGTGGGCCCCTCCAGTGCTTTGGAACTTCATCAGTGAACAAATGCAAAATCCAGAAAAATTAGTAAAACACTTAACTGAGGTGTGCTGTCACCCTGGACATACCAGAGAGGGACAAATCATGGCAACATGCTGGGGCTTGGCCTATCCTTACAGAGCCTTGTTTAACATCGTCCAGCACCTTCAAAGGGAAAAAAATGTCTCTGGAACTGATGGCAAAGTAACAGACAATGCAGCTACTCCAGCTCCAAGCACAGCAGCTACACTAACCCCAGCAACAAGTACAGTAGCTACTCAAACTCCAACCACCACAGACAGCGAAGCTACTCCAGCTCCAAGCACAGCAACTACAACAACTCCAGCAACAAGTACAGCACTGGCCAGTGCAAAAGTCTGACAGAGTGGAGACTAACTGTAGGCTATTGTGGCCTGAACAAAGTCACACCACCATTGAGTGCTGCTGTACCGGACATGCTAGAACTTCAGTATGAGCTGGAGTCAAAGGCAGCCAAGTGGCATGCCACTGCTGATATTGCCAATGCATTTTTCTCAATTCCTTTGGCAGCAGAGTGCAGGCCACAGTTTGCTTTTACTTGGAGGGCTGTCCACTACACTTGGAACCAACTGCCCCAGGGGTGGAAACACAGCCCTACCATCTGCCATGGACTGATCCAGACTGCACTGGAACAGGGGCAAGCTCCAGAACACCTGCAATACATTGAGGACATCATTGTGTGGGGCGATACAGCGGAAGAAGTCTTTGAGAAAGGGAGGAAAATAATCCAAACCCTGCTGAAAGCCGGTTTTGCCATAAAACGGAGTAAGGTCAAGGGACCTGCACAGGAGATTCAATTTTTGGAAATAAAATGGCAAGATGGATGTCACCAGATCCCCACAGATGTGATCAACAAGATAAAAGTAGTGTCTCCACCAACTAATCAGAAAGAAACACATGCGTTCTTGGGTGTTTTGGGGATCTAGAACATGCACATCCCAAATTACAGTTTGATTGTAAGCCCTCTCGATCATGTGACCTGGAAGAAGAAAGATTTTAAATGGGGCCCTGAGCAGCAACAAGCCTTTGAACAAATTAAACACGAGATAGTTCATGCACTAGCCCTCTGACCAGTCCAGACGGGGCCAGATGTGAAAAATGTACTGTACACCACAGCCAGGTAGAGTGGTCCTACCTGGAGCCTCTGGCAAAAAGCTCCAGGGGAGACTCGAGGTCGACCCTTTGGCTTTTGGTGTTGGGGATACAGAGGATCCGAGGCCAGCTATACCCCAACTGAAAAAGAGATACTGGCAGCCTATGAAGGGGTTCGAGCTGCTTCGGAAGTGATTAGCACTGAAGCACAGCTCCTCCTGGCACCCCAGTTGCCCATGCTGTGCTGGATGTTTAAAGGCAGGGTCTCCTCTACACATTATGCAACCAATGCTACATGGAATAAGTGGACTGCACTAATTACACAATGAGCTCCAATAGGAAATCCCAGTCATCCAGGCATCCTAGAAGTCATCATGGACTGGCCAGAGGGCAAAGATTTTGGAATGTCACCAGAGGAGGAGGTGATGCATACTGAAGAGGCCCCACCATATAACAAACTCAAAAAGTGAAAAGCAGTATGCCTTGTTTACTGATGGGTCCTGCTGTATTGTGGGAAAGCATCGGAGATGGAAGGCAGCTGTATGGAGTCCTGGACGACAAGTTGCAGAAACTGCTGACGGAGAGGGTGAATCGAGTCAGTTTGCTGAGGTGAAAGCCATCCAGCTGGCCTTGGACATTACTGAACAAGAAAAGTGGCCAGTACTTTATACTGAGTCATGGATGGTGGCAAATGCCCTGTGGGGGTGGTTGCAGCAATGGAAGCAGAGCAACTGGCAATGCAGAGGTAAACCCATCTGGGCTGCTGCACTGTGGCAACACATCACTTCTGGGGTGCAGAAGAATCGAGCCACTGAGGAACGGCAGAACAACTAACAGGTGGATAGAGCTGCTAAGATTGAAGTGGCTCAGATGGACTTAGATTGTCAACATAACTGTGCAGTTCTGGTGTCCTCAACATAAAAAGGACATGGAACTGTTGGAACAAGTCCAGAGAAGGGCCACGAGGATGAGCACCTCCGTATGAAGACAGGCTGAGGAAGTTGGGGCTGTTCAGCCTGGAGAAGAGAAGGCTGTGTGGAGACCTCATAGCAGCCTTCCAGTATCTGAAGGGGGTCTGTAGGGATGCTGTGGAGGGACTCTTCATTAGGGACTGTAGTGATAGAACAAGGGCTAATGGGTTAAAACTTAAACAGGGGAAGTTTAGATTGGATATAAGGAGGAAATTCTTCCCTGTTAGGGTGGTGAGGCAGTGGAATAGGTTGCCCAGGGAGGTTGTGAATGCTCCATCCCTGGCAGTGTTCAAGACCAGGCTGGACGAAGCCTTGGGTGACATGGTTTAGTGGGAGGTGTCCCTGCCCATGGCAGGGGGGTTGGAACTTGATGATCTTAAGGTCCTTTCCAACCCTAACTATTCTATGATTCTATGATTACCACCAGCAGCATCTGTGTACAGTGCCCATCACAAGCAGACAGCATCCTGCCTGTGGTATTGACCTCCAGTTCCACAACCTTGGGATTCAGAATCGCTTCTTGCTGCTTTGGTTGTTGTCTGTGGGCTGGTGAGACCTGGCTCCTGCTGTTCCCCACCCCCAGCCCATTGCCCTGGTACAGACAAAGCAACATGGTAGCCTGCAGAGAGTACAGGGTCCAGAGCATGGTTCTTCCCTCCATAAACAGCATAATCCTCACAAAGCTGCTCTGTCTTCTTGCCTTCAGAAAATTGAACATTTAGAAAGGAAAGCAATAAAGGGAAGAAACCCAGCTCCGTACATCTTCAGTACTTCAGATTTGGAGGACTGCTGGGTTAAGGGTTGACTTCATGATCTTAAAGGTCTTTTCCAACCTAACTGAATGAATGATTCTACGTCTTGGAAACTTTTCTCAGAAGCCTTTTGTGGTAATTTCCCTCAGGAGAAGGAGTGATAGACCAGGGAGTATCACAGCTTGGTCGCCATAGTTACATGCACAGTATAAATACTGAGAAACCTGAGATAAAAGGAATCGATCGCTTGATTGATCTACCACTCACAGAAGTGCTCCCATCCAGTGCCTATTTGCTGCTGTTCAAAGGAACATTCACTCACACACGAAGTCCCCCCTGAGCTGAGGTTAATATCGATGTGAGGAGCTATTTGATAAAACAATTCACGTACTACACAGAGGAGTGAAAACAGGGCCTCAGCAGGTGTTCTGCTGGGGTATTTGAGGTTTGTGTGGGCATTTTGGTGAGGCAGGGAGCAGCTGCACTGCCCTTGGGGCTGTGCCAGGGCAGCATCGGGGCTCACTCCCCCGACTCACCTGTCACGGCGCCCCGAGGACAACCACCGGCCCCGCCTCGGCTCCCCTCAGCTCCGCCCGCAGGCACTCCCTCCTACAGGGCCTCAAACGAGGTCTCACAGCTCACGCGCGGTCGAGCCCACCAGAGGATGGGCGGAGGGGGAGAAGGAGAGACCCCTCTCTCCCCCGCCACGGTCGGTGGTGGTACGCTCCGTTGAGCTGATTTCCCGCCTTCTGGTGGGTGCGCAGAGGTGGTTTGTGTGTGTTAGTAACGGGGTGTTGTGTTTTGTCTGCCGGTTATACCAAGGCACTGAGGAGAAACAGGTGGTACTTTGGCCGCGCGGTGCTCCTGAAGCTGTGAAAAGGTGTTACTTCTACCCAGAGCACTGTCTGTCGGCTGATTTCAGAAGCGGGAAAGGAGATCGCCAGGGCTTCGTGGGCGCCGGCGGTGGGGTTTGCGGTGGTGCCGCTGATGGCTTTGTGGTGTTGGGGCTATGTGGGAAACCGGATGAGGGGATGGGTGGGCCACAAGTAGGTGCCACTTGGGTGGCAATAACTTTGATCTGTGAGCGATATTTTAAGTGTGCCCAGGGTCTTCGAAGAGTAGTTAAAACGAGGTTATAATCAATGCAGGTAACTGTCTTAAGGGTAGAGTCCAGAGACTACTGGAGAGCCTGTTACTGAATAATTAAGGTATTTGATTGAGATATGCAGTTAAAGATTAGTATTTACTAACATTCTTTTTATAAATACAGGTTTCACTGTTGCATGAAGTAAAAATGAAACCTTAAATTCCAAAACCAGATAACCAGCTACGGTACTTAAGAGGTTACTTGGAGAGCATGGACAGCAAGTGGTTAAATAAAGATTAAGTAAAAATGTCCATTTTATGACAGACAAAAGCACATTTTAAATCCTTGATTTTCCCCCTAGAGAAATAGATATCATAGTTCAAAGCAGGGGTGGGAGGCTTAGCAAAAATTTTGGAAAATATATGCAATAATTATATACACAAAAATAAAAGTGATTCATTTTCCTGCTGGAAGAAAACCAGCATTAATAGGACAAGATACTGGGCTCTCCATCAGGGACTGTAGTGGTAAGACAAAGGGTAATGGGTTCAAACTTAAACACGGGAGATTTACCTTAGGTATAAAGAAGCTCTTTACTGTGAGGGTGGTGAGGCTCCAGAACACGTTGTTCAGAGAAGCTGTGGATGCTCCATCCCTGGAAGTGTTGAAGGCCAGGTTGGATGGGGCTTGGGACCACTTGGTCTGGTGGAAGGTGCCCCTGTCCATGGCAGAGGGATTGGAACTAGATAATCTTAAAGTCCTTTCCAGTTCAAACCATTGTATGATTCCATGATTTAGGGTTACAGTTCAACAGGAGCTTTCAACAATTGGCACTGCATTAATGTGTGCCTGGTGAAATCTTACTTGCTTAAGCAACATTTTTTAAGTTAATCAAACTTGACAAAATTTCATCTGCTGCCAACAAATTAGGCATATTAGAGAGCAGGTAATTGTTTTATTGATTTAAAGTGAGGGCAGGAAGACAAATCTGTTTTAATAGGGTATCTAAAGAGAAATTAATCACATGTTTTAAAAGCATCCATGTGCACACCACTGATACATTTATGTAAAATTGCATCCACTATGGAAGTGGATTCAGGTTTACATTTAATTGCAGGAAAAAAAATCCCAGTTCATCTGTATCATCTTACAGTTTGGTAGATATTCCTTGCACTTTTTAATATTCATTATATTTTCTAGAAATGCAAGATCTTAGGTTCAAGTTTAGCTACACATGCAAAAATCTTATTTTTTAAAAAAGGCTAAAAGTTTTAAGTTTGAAAGTTTTAATTTTAAAAAATTGTTATTCTGAGCACATTTGTGCACATGAAATCTTTTGACATCATGTGAATAAGAAGTGTATAAATTCACAGATCTTTTTTTCACGTATAGAGTGATCACTGGTCGAGGAGAAAAATGAGTCACAGACCTGAAGAACCTATGAAGAGAACCAGTGTGGTCAACCTTGATAAACTTTTAGATAACATCTCAGAGATAGAAAAGGTAAGTGTAGAAGGCAAAAAATGTTGAAACTGCTAACTAAATATTGTGACACTTTAATAAGCTTTTTGAGTGAAATTACTTCTAAATGTTATCAGCTTATTCTTTTATCACAATGTCTTGTACTGTCTTCAGAGTGTTTGTATTGACTGTACTTCAGTTATGAATGACTTCTGTGGAGTCAGAGAAGCCTTTGTTTCTGTGCTAGAATTCTAATGTGCAGAGGCCAATTTAGGCTTCTCATGAAAAGCATGGAAGTGTCCCCTTGTTTCAGTAGCTGCTATTGGAGATAACAGTATTGTTATTGGAGATAACAGTATTGTTATGGAGGTAACAGATAACAGCTGGATTACTCTGTCAGAAATTATTCTTTGTTCTTGAAAAATGTCACTGCCGTAGCAGGAACATCTGCTTTTTTATTCCATATGCATTGAGCTATCTTTATTTTATGTACATGTCAGTTCTGAAAAGATTGACCCACTGAGGAAAATCAGTACTGTATTTCTTGTTAGATCCACGCTGGCCAGCTCTCTGTGATTTCCTGGTCAGTAAATCCATGCTAGAGATAATATAAAAGGGGCATCTGAGAAATTTTGCATTTCTCATGGAAAAAATACACGAGTTCCTATTCACACCCATTACTTACGTTGGTGCTCAGTTAAAGCACTGACAGCCTTATATGCAAAGCAGTAAAAAGAACTTTGCCGAGGATTGATCCAGCCTGTGGACTACTGAATTGAGAATAACTCAATTTATAACTAGTGATGTGAGTTGGCATTCTTAGTTCTAAAGAGTAAACTTTTAATAGCACAGGTTCTCAAGTCAAGCATCATTCTTCTCTATAACAGAATTTCCAGAATGGCCAATGAAGTGGGTTTGTGACTGCAGTGTTGCAAAATTGTTAAATCTTATATTAATGTAAAACTCAAGATTTAAAACTTTAAAGATACTGTATCATTTGTATAACTAGTATAATTTTTTCTGATTTTCTAGAAAATAACAGAAGTTAATGATGTAAATAATGTACTGGTTTTTAAGCTGGAAAAATGTAACAGATTGTTAACATTAAGCCAGTCAAAGGAAGAATCAGTAAGAGAAGGTAAGTTATTTTTTAAAAAACTGTACGTTTTTTGCATCTATTTAGGAAATTCCATTATTTTCAGCCATATAAAACACACAAAAAAAATAGCAAGGATCGAAGATACTGTGTGAAAACCACTTATACTTAATCCTGGTTCATGTAATAGAATCCATGTCATTTGCATAAACCAGATAACTTTAACCCACAAACATGCCTTGAGAACTGCATTAAAGTTACTAGTTTCCACCTGATGTAATATTCATCCACTTAAAGAGATTTTTGAGTGCATGCAGTATCTATGCAATAAAAACTTTCCTTCTGCATTTTTTTTTTCATCTTTTTTCTTTTGACGTTTTGCCTTTCCCATTCATGCAGGCCTCTTGAGCTTCTAGTGAACTCCCACAGTTTACAAAGGCAGTATTTTTAAGCAAACTGTCATCGGCAGTTTTACTTGAAATGCTAGCCTGTGAGTTGGATTAATCCACAAGCAGCTCAAATGTCTGTGTAGAACAATAGGGCCAACATTTGGGAAAAATAAGGTCAGGACTGACGCTATCCTGCCTCCAGTTGAGCTGCTCCAATGGTATCAAGATGGCAAATGTTATGTTTCACCTGGTCACCAGAAATGTTTTGCCCAGTGAGAAATGAGTCAGGTTCATTCTTGGATGCATAATTTGCTTCCCTCTGAAATGTCAAAGAAAGATTGCCTGTAATTGGAGATGGCATGTCAGGCTGGTGGGGCTATTGCTCTGATGTAACACAAAGAATTATGTTTCTTAGTAGCTTTCGTGATTTGGTTTGCTTAGGGACAATCCAATAGTCCAGATTGCCTGGGAATGTATTTTCCTTGTACCATGTTGACTGGTATATTGAAGGTTTAGTATTCCTGTCTGAATTCCATTCACATAAATTGGTTATGTAAGGACATTGGGTGTTGGTGGAATCTCAGTGTCTTCTGCCTATACAAAAAATTTAATCTCTAGAGGACTAAAAAACTGGCCCAAGTGATTACACTTCTTATCTGTGTGAGATTTAATCTCTGAAGAGATCAGATTAAACAATGTGACAGCCCACTTTGTGTTTTTAATGTCACTGTCTTTATCTCATTTCCAGTTACGAAGTGTAAGGAATTGTATATAGCCATGTAAGGCTGATTTCAGTTAAGCTGACATCACTGTTATAAGCTTATTCCACAGGCTGCACTTGTGTTACTGTCAGCTTTAATGCGATCAGCTGGGGCTCTATTTTGCTTTGTATACCAGATGTCATTATGGTGCTAAATAGTAATGAATGGTAGTAACAGTATGTATTAAGAGAATTCAAACTGTTCATAATGAAATAATCATATGGCATTTACTGTTTTATAGGTGGAAATTATAAGCCTGTACATCATAACAAAAATGATGTATAATCCTGCCAAATGAAGGAGGATTTTTATTATTGTTATTCTAGAAGTATATCTTTTCAGATGAGTATTTGAAAAGAGAAATAGTATCTAGAACTTAGCATACATTTGTGGTTGCTTATTCTTCTCTACAGAGCTGCTGAAAGATGAGTCTTTTTGTAGAACTTTGGTCTCTGACAAATCAACTTGTTAAGTGTTAGGAAACAGAATAAAACGTATAAGTTTAAGAATAAAACTTAGTTACATGCTGGAGTGAGGTTGCTAGTTGGTTTCACTTAGAGATGTGATGGGACTTAAATAATGTAGCATAATCAGAAATTAATTGGAATTAATTAAGTTTGCTCATGATGCCAGTCAATTCCGTTACACCAAGAATCTGGGTAACAGATTCCAATAATGAGTGATAGAAAGGGGATAGGAATACCAGTAACAGTGCATATGGGAGGTATTTTGTGCAGAGTGGTAGGCCTTAGTTGGCTACTTTTCAGGGAAGACATATTGGTGTGTTTCTGGGTAGTTCTCTGAAAATGTAAGTGGTCAAAGAGGCAAAAACAGTGATAGGCAAGCTTATGGGAGAAGTAGAGAAATGCATATCATGTCCATGTAAAGTCTGTGATTTTCATGTAAAGTTCTGGTGTGGTTGTTTCAAAATGGACATGCCAGAACTAGAAAAGATAACGGAGAAGGTGGCAAGGTTTGCTATTGTCAGGGAGGAGCAGGGGATGGGCTATCAGGAACCAATCATGTAACAAGGCCCACAGAAGCAGGGACTTCACCAGCCGAGATTCACTCCCACTGTACCCATGCAGGCTTGGCCCAAGTGAGGGCTGTCAGGATCAGCCAAAAGTCCACATTACCAAACAAATATGTAGTGATGGAACAGGTCCAAGGTCAAGACAGGAGGCTGAGGCAGGATCAGCTTCAAAAATAGTAACAGGGGCCAGACACCGTCTGTAATGAGGCAAGTTTGAAATCAAGCCAGGAAGTCACTCCCTAGGTCATGAGGAGGCTCTAGATCTACATGGTATGTAGATCGCTGCAACACAGCTGTGCCATAGATAAAGTTAGGCCAAAGGCAAAAGCCTCAGCTTAAAAGCACCTCACAGGGGAAGAAGGGACAGCCCCTTCTGAGTCTTCTGACAGCTTTCTTCAAAAAGCTTTTTTCAAGTTTACCAGAGATACTCTTTCTAAGTTGGTCTTGAGCCCAGCAGAACACCCAGAAGGGGGGGGGGGGGGGCAGAGTGCACTTGGGTCCTCACAGGTTTGGTCACAATTTTGGAACATCACTGAAGAAAGACTTAAATTCACTGGGTCCTTTTCAGCCTGAAGAGAAAGAGTAAAGCTAATATGATTTAGCAGCTGTAAAATTATGAACACAAAGGGACTAGGAGATGAATAGTCACTGTTTAATAAGAGAACTTGTTCATTGATTTAAAGAAAACAAAAGGAGGAACTTTTCCATACATTGCGAAATAAATTTGTTAAATCAGTTCCACAGGAACTTGTGGATAACAGAAGAATAGATTAGTCCAAAAAGATTTTTAAAAATTATTTATCAAAACTTATCATCTTTGTTAAACACAATGGCAGTACCTCTCACTCAGGTCTCCCTTACTTTTTGTGAAACTGTCAGAATAGATTAGGGGTAACGTTTTTCCAGCTTTTCCCTTCTTTTCTGAAGTATCTTCTACTGGGTATTGTGAAGTGGGATAATGAACTGGGTTGAACTTTGGTTTGATTCATTAGAGGCATTTGTTTCTCTATTAAGGACAAAAGACAATGCAGGACAGACATTCAGAAACAGATCAAGAGGTTTCATTATTGACAAAAACAGAGAGGAGGGGGATTACACAATACAGATTTTTAAAAAGGGGAAAGGAAAAGGTGGACAACAAATCTTTTTTTCAACAGAAACTATGGGATAAAAGCAGAAAAGTGAAAGCGACAACTCAGGGAATCAGAGCAGCTGTGCTGACTGAAACAAGGATTGTGCAAGTAGGATGGACTGAAAATGCTGTAAAGTCAGGAGAGAGATTGCAGCATTGTAAATAGTAGTGCCTCACTTCGTTGAGGTAAGAGTGAAATGATTTGAAGAGTTAGTTACACAGATACAACTGAAGAAAATGACCTCTGGATCTGTTTTGAAACACGATTGGAAAAAAAAATGTGAATGGCCAAAGTCCAAGAGAGAAGAAGCAGAGCAGTCGGCATGAAAAATTAATTCAAGTTTTAGCAGCAGGGATAGTCAAGAAAAAACAGATCTCAATAATATTGAAGTCATAGTGGTTGTACAAATTGGTACAGATTTAGACAGGAGGCAGAATTATTGGAATGCAAGGATTCTGGTCCATGAGGAAGAGAGATGACAGAGCTGTTAGTAGCAGTAACAAAACAAAGTGAAAAGCAGGAACTTGAAATACATAGAACATCCAGGAGGTATCCCCTTTTACTTCAGAAGATAAAGGTAAGTAAGAGGCACCAAAGGGACAGAATGTATTTAGAAATTAGACGGTTATTGTGGCTGTTCTGTTAGGTTAATGTGCTTACCAATAAGGCAGACACTTCAAGTATCATGTCATGAAGTGTTTACGAGTTTGTATTTTTTAATTGCATTCATGAATGGTGGTCAGAAAGCAGATATTCCCAAAACATTTTGTGCAGGAAATTGCCATAATCTGCAGCAGATGCTGTCAGAGGAATCAGAGGTAAACAGTTCCCATTTTATGGGAAATCAGCAGTGACCGCAATGTTAGAAGTATTTCACAAGGACATTATGGTTGGTGTACTCATTATAAATTACAGTATGTATTTATAAAACATTTTGGATTTGTGGTTTTTTTTTCATTTTGAAATGGATAGAAATGGGCTTTGAACCTTCATCAAATTCACCTGCAACATTGACCCTTCACAAGGGGTAATAGCATACTGTGTATTCAGAATCGGACCACTGCAGTTCCTTGTAAAAACTTTTTGAAAGCCAAAGCACTGTGGGATTAAAAAACACTATTACTGATGCAGTTATAAAAGGATCCTCTGCAAAACTGAAGAAGCTATAAGGGGCCACACGGAGCACTGATACTTCCATTCTTACTCTGGCAACAGCTATCCGCCAGTTGTGTGAATTTGCAGGATAGGTAAACCACTCCTTTTTAGAATATAAGGTTTATCAGTAAACCACAAAGCAAGTCACAGAACAACTAAGGCAAAAAACTTGAGAGACCACATAGTGATGAATGGTTCACATACAATTCCAGATAAACATGCTACTTACAGCAGAGGAGCAGAGTGAAAGGGCATTATGGCAGGAAAAGCTGTTTTGTCTATCCTGAGGGGTTTGCGACTGCTAGTGGTGGTTGGGTGGAATTTTATGTTGCCTAAGAACTCTTTGTTACTATGAGAAACAGAAATAGTGCCCCGGAAAGTCTTCAACAAGTGAGAACCTGAGGACCCCGTGATATCCCTGATTGCAGGAAGTTTCTCTCTGGAACTGTTTAAGATAAAAGGAGACTGAGAATTCTGAAGGAAATGCAAGGGAAGAAAGAAAATTTCTAAATCTCAGGGGAGGGGGGAGAGTGAAACACTTGAACCAAAGATAAGATGAGAAAAGATGAGCAACTGGGCAAATGTATACATGTTCTGAACGGTCATAAATGAGCTTTTGTGAGAGATTGATCCAAAATCAGACTCCAGTGTCCATTGTCTCAAAGATTGGTAGAAGCTAAGATTCTTCCCTCCATTTCCTCAAGGATTGGTGTGAGGAATTGGAATGGGACTACAGGACCACTGTCTCAGTGATTGGTGGGAGGAGTTGAGATAAGACTCTTCCATCCATTGCCTGGGAGAAGGGTGGGAGGAGTTAAGATTCTTCCATTGCCTTAAGGATTGGTGTGAGGAATTGAAATGGGACTCCACCATCCATTGCCTGAGGGATGAATGGGAAAGACTTGGTAAGACTCTTCAGTCCCTTACCTTGAGGACTGGTGTGAGGAATTGCTGTCCATTATCCCAAGAATTGCTGCAGACACGTGTGTGTGTGTGTGTGTGTGTGTGTGTGTATGTGTGTGTGTGTGTGTGTGTGTGTGTTTGTGTTTGTGTGCAGACATCGAATTTGAAGAGCTGGCTGCAAGACCAGGGAAACTGGTCCACCAGAAACATGTAATACGTGACATGAAGAGCAGAGGTACTCCCCCCAACTCTTTACAAAAGGGGAAAAGGACATCACCAAGAGACACATCACCAGGGAGCTATTGCCATGAGGATGACTCCAGAAGGACACCTTTGTGAGGATACTCTCTGCCAATGACTACTACGGACCCTGAGGGACACCCTCTGTGAGACATCGCCATGAGGGCACCTCCATGAGACACACTCCACGGGGTACCTTCAACGGAACTCCAGAAGGATGCCTCCACGAGGACAAACCACCGCTGATGGACTCTTGGGGGACACTCTGCTCTAATACTACAAGACTACGAACCCTGAAGAACTCCCACACCCAAGGATGACAACAACAGATCCCCAGGACACCGCTGGATCCACAGTGGTGACTATCTGCTGCTCTCTCTGCACCCCAAATTCTTACTTCATTTTCTATCTCTTTTCCAATCTGTCCTATCGCTATCCCCTTTATTACAGTAATTTCCCTCTTTTTTTACAATAACTGTCTTTTTGAAATGTGTAATAAGCAAAGAGTCCAATTATGGTACTTGACCTTGTTTGCATCTTAATTTCACTATTGGGATTACGAACTGAAACAAGGTCCAGTGCTGGGTTTTTTCTCCTGTCGGACCCTGACAGCTTTATTTTGCCTTGATACTTTCTTGCTAAACAAAGGTGAGATTCAGAACTGCAGTTTTTGTTTAGAGTGAATCATTGCAGATGGGCTTAAGACAGACACAAGCCTGGAATTCTTGTCTTCTGCCCCTAAACCTTGTCTCTGGTGACTGAATGGACTCTTGTGGTGCAGGCTACAATTCTGAACTAAAAACTAGTGTAGTTTCTAAAATGAAACCAATCACATTATTGTCTGTGAGTAATTACGGTGGCTCTACTTAGCATCTTTAGGACTGCGTATTTCCTGACTTACTTTTTCAGAGGTGTCAAAGGACGAAGTGCCTGGTGTGATTGTCCTTTAAAAGAAGCCAGTGGCGTCAGTTATAAATGCAGACAGAAGAA